>NC_054596.1:39710216-40010216 GCF_004785595.1 Juglans microcarpa x Juglans regia
TAAATTTTGTTCAAAACCGGACCGGACCGGATCGGTTACACCCCTAGTTGCTTCTCCTCAAAGTCATTTAGCAATTAACTTGTGAAAGCCAAGCCTTTGGACTGGAATAATTAGGTCATGTTTGGATACAAAGATAGTTTCATTTCATCTCAATTCATCATTACAACTTTCTCAAATTCCTACACAAAATATAATAAACAATTCGATCAATTTTTTCAAATCTCTAAACAATAATAATATTAAAAAATAATATTCTAACAATATTTTATTCAATTCATTCTAAAATCATCTCATCTCATCTCATCTTATCATCCAAACGAGTTATAATATCGTTTCTGCATTAACCCACAATGTGACAAAATTTTGATTGTCTGAATTTTACCGGAGGTGCCCATAATAATTTTTTTTTTTAAAATAGTGAAAGTATATATGCAATATGTCGATTTTAATGTTTTGGAATGGAAAGTGTGAAACTTTTGTTAGTTGAAAAATGATAAGTGTTCAGACAATCAAAAAACTTGGCACTGTCTTTATATACTGGATATTAGTATGGATAAAGGTTAAGTGACGTGACGCAACTTTGAATTTTTTTACTGGATGTATATATATGATTTTACCTATAAAAATATCTTACTGGATGTACATTATAGCTTTTTAAATAAATACCTTAGATACAAAAAAATTTCATAAAAGTAAATTTATAAATTGACGTGATTTGACATGAAACGTCAGATTTTAAAATTAATTATATTGTAAAATTGATCTACCATATCACATGAAACTACATTAATTTGTGAGTTTACTTTTGTAAAAAAAATTTGTAGCTGCAGAGCTTCTAAACTTTTTAATAGTTTAAACATACAAAATGTCAATATTAGCAATTTAGGATGCAAAATATAAAACGCTAATTACTTGGAGGATGGACTTAATTTACACGATCCACTTGAAAATATTCTTCAAGATGACCCGTTTCCAATGCATTTTTCATGTATCTGACAATAAATATATAGGTTTCTTGATAATCTTTTTAGGAGCAGCTGCTTCTCAAACGAATTTGAGCAAGTAACATGGATCGAGCACATTGGTCTTTTTGGGGTAGAGGATGAATGTGAGACTGAAATTCAAGTTCAGCCCTCGCCTCTACAATTATGATCACAGGGGCATTGGGCCGTGGCAAGGGCTCCACTCACTCTGAAATTCCTAAACCCTCAAAAACATACAATCACATCCCATTTGCTGATAACATATCTTGTTATCATCCCCGACCACACTGATACATGGAATACATGCATGATATGTGTGTGTGATTGTAAAACTCTGTTCTAAGTAAGTAGAAGCTCAAGTAGACAAACAGGAATCCTGAGCACAGAGCAGAGGGAACAGCTGACATAAATTTACATATATAGGCTCTAAATTGAGAGAGGGCGAGGAAGAACAATATTCTCAAGTTGCAATAACAGAAAATTCTGAAATCCCCATTTATTCTCAGTATAAGTTTAACATGTCAATTCGCTTAATTAGTAAAGTTCTTGTTGTCAAAAAAGGGATTTGGAATCAATCCTAGGGAGATGGTTACCTGTGATACCCCATTCTGATAAGTGATAAGAGTAGGTGGTATATGAGATCCCACATTCCTTGGGAATGAGAAGTTTTTGCTCTTTATAATGTTATAATGAGACTCTAATTATATCATTGATTAGTCTTTTTAGAGTATAGATCATGTGGTTTGAGTCTTCTATTGAGGTGTTACAAATGGTATCAAAGCCTATCCGTACTAGAAATGCGGGGCTTGAGCTGTGTCATCTACGAAGGACTAGCCCGACGAGGACGTCGGGAATATAGGGTGGGGGTGATTGTGATACCCCATTCTGATAAGTGATAAGATAGGTGGTGTATGAAATCTCACATTCTTTGGAAAGAAGTTTTTGCACTTTATAAGTTTCAATGGGATTCTAATTGTATCATTGACTAGTTCTTTTAAAGTATAGCCATGTGGTTTGGGCCTTCCATTGGGGCGTTACATTACCTCTTAAGTTCTAACCTATAGCTTCTAGATTATGACATCATCAGATTTTCAACCAATTTTCTATCTTTTGTTTAGCTATTTTCTAGCTATCTGATTTCATACAGCTCATAATTTTATTTAGAGATGGGGAGGAAATAAGATATTTACTGACAGTATAACATCATCATTCATATGATATGTTGAAACAAAGACCAAGAAATGAAGTAACAAATAACAAATTCAACAAATTAATAATCAAATAAAAGAAAACAAGTTTTACACCTCTCCTCTCATCGGCATAATGGAATTACATGGCACAGCTACACTTTCCTTCTGTGAGTCTTTTCTAGGTTTCTTTCTTTTGGATGGAGTCTCTTATACAATAGTACCTAAACCTTAAATCCAACAAATGAAATTAATGAATAGCGTCCCTATCTAAATGAATATTCAAGGCATAAACTGAACCTACTGGTAATACAAAACATAGACTAAATCGTCCTTCCACAGGTGATAGTGTGTTGAGCATCTAGTACATGGAGCGAGGCACCGTAGTGGGCTAAAGCACCCATGACCACCAGAACATGAAATATTTGATGGCTATGTCCTGCCAAATCGAACCACCCTGGCTTCCATCTCTCTGGAACCCGGCTAACATAAAACAATACTCCTGTCAGATAAGATACGGCCATGGCTGCCTCATATGCTAGGGTAGCGTTGCGCTGGGGATTGCCCCAGTTCACAAAAACTGCATGGATTGCAGGGATGATTCCAAACAACCCCATGGATGAGAATAACAAGGCTCTAAATCCCCGGTATTTGCTGCTTGAAAGTGCGGGTGAAAGCATTGTGGCAATAGTGAAGATCCCCATTGCTGTGATACCACCAAGGTAGACAAATTGCCAGTGAGGGTCGCACTGGAACATGTAGTAGATTGGAGGGAAAAAGGAGGTGATGATCATTATGGTGATTCCAACATAGTCTACTCGCAATAATAAGAGGCTTAAAGGGTGAGAGTGGCATGAAAAGAGGTGGCAAATGCTGCTTGAGAGGAGGCAAAACATAGAGCCACTCAAGAAGACAAAGAATGGCCACCTTGTGCCCATCTCATGCATGGTAATATCCATTTCTCGAGATGTTGCATGCTTCAAATCTATGAGTTTTGTAGTATCCTGCAAGAGTTTGATATTACTTTTTTTTCCTCAAATCAACCAAACTGAACAGAAAATGGGATATGTTTTTGGTAAAATGACAGGAACAAGTGATTTGATCTGGTTAATGATAAGATTACTTACTGCAATGAAATCTTTGAAATAATGAGAAACATTTGTTTCTGCACTAATATGTATAGACCTGCAAGAACATAATGAAGGGAATGACGGTCGAACGATTTCAACTTGATATAAGGATTAAGTTCTACCTTAAGGAGATGTATGGATCATTGATGCAAACTGACATGAAATGAAGCTAGTCCTTACTCAGTTTTTTGTATTTTACTTGATAACCAAATCTTCCATTTCTCATAAGCGAAATTGACATCAAAAGAGTGCGATGAATATAATGATAAGTTGGTTAAAATTTATCGAGAATTATCAAGGCATCTTAAGATTTCATTCAGTTTTGAGTATATACCATAGCCAGACAACGACTAGCTCAAGAGAACCTTATAACATAAATATATACCCAACTTCTATGGACCACAGTGTAGCTAATCTAGTGACCAAAACAGAAGTTCCACTTAACATTAGCCATACAGTTCCATCTACATTAAGAATTAATACTTAGAAAACAAAATCAAGGATTTCTTTTTAGTAAAAATAAAATTTAGGATTGGTTGCTTACAGGAAATTATTAAGAATAAGTTGGGAAGTTTTCTGAATTGTAATATGTGACAGAAGATCTGACAAATCTGTCATCGGTGGCAATCATATATTGATTAATGGGACCGTGCTCATTATTTCTATCTATTGATTTAGTACCATTTTATTCATGGTGGTGTTGAGATCAAGTTATAGATCTAGTTTTGAGAGAACCCTTCTGGCCCCTATCGTCTAGGTCCCTCTTAAGAGACTGCCCAACAAGTTTAAGATATTACTATCGTCACATCCATAGAAGGTATTAACCCAGGCCCTGATCTCCCATTCCTTACTCTCTTTACTCAGAACAAAGTAATTGTGTGTGCATATACATAATATACATACACATATGATATTAATTAACAGAGTGGCATCACAGTGCATGAGATTATTCTAAGAGCTGGCTGTTCTGTCATCAGCCTATTAGTTTGTCAGCATATGTGAGGTATATTCCCATCAAAGATCATTTTTTTTTTTCAATTCTTCCCATCAGAGATTCAGTTGAACCATTATTTAAAATTTATCTTTCAAATCAAATTACGTCACGCGGTGTGTAATGTAAGACCTTCAAATACAATTATTCTATTTAGATACTTAGCCAAAATCGCAATCTTTATGAACTTTTTCCAGGAAAATAAAATGCAGCATTATCTAAACTGTATTCTTTCTTATTTTTGCGACGAGGGTTTCTTATTCATATAATCTTCACTAAGTCTTCAAAAAGAAACCAAAACAAAAGCAAAATCGATCTAAATTTCACCTCAGAAAATTTTCCCAAACTCGATCAAAATTATTTTCAACCAACCTGGTAAAGAAGCCAAGAAGATCCGCAACCTGAGGCACTTCCATCAAATTCGCCACAGTCAATCCAAGAACAAAACAAATCCGATTAAATGCCTGCAAATACATCGCAAATGAGAAAGTGAAGAAGCAATAAACAAAGTTCAAATTAACAAGCAAACCCGTCAAATTTTAAAGCTTTGGAAGATAGAGAAACTTTGACATACGTCCAAACGTTGAGGGTTTCGTTATGCCAACGAAATAAGCTGAAGAAAGCTTCCTTGAGAGGCCAGTTGGCTCTGTAGTAATGCATTATGAACTCGTTGTCCTTCATGTGCTCCGGAGCCTCCCAGAACGACACTAGAGCGTATCGATTCGGTTTTTCACAGTTCTCGTGATGAACCGTCTTCTTGTTCTTGTTTGTGACATGACCATCGGGAGATGAGGTCTGGCGCCGGCGGTGGGTCTGATCCATTTCCTCCTTTCCTTTCCTCTTCCAAACAGCTCCTTCACTGTAACTCATCTTCTGTACATTCGTCACAAATTTTGGGAGAGCAAGGGAGACTCTTTCAATCCCTTATAAGATGACAATTGGAGGACACTTTCTCTTTCTCTCTCTCTCTCAATGTGGTTACCAAGATGCGCAACCACCAACTGCCAAACATAATTAAAGAGTCTGTCTTAGGTTGGCCAACGTGCAGCTCTATCATAAGTGGTTGGATATAGCATGTTAAAATCAATTAAAATGTGCTTGCATGGTCACACCTGCTAAAATAAGATTAAACAAGACAACTTTCCATCATTACGACAATGTTGATCGATTAATTGAAAACCTGCTTTCAAAAGTTACAACATCGTGATGTATTTTCCTTCTGCTTTTTCGCAGTGGGTGATTAATTTGTGGTGTGCTGCTGCCTGTTGGTGTTGTTTGTATGGTACGGATCAGTATAAGCAACATTAATGAATCTTGTACGGCTTACATCGTTCAAAACTTAAAACTTTTGAGAATAGATGGATTTATTTTTAAATTATATCTTTGTTAAATATTTTTACATGAATATTAATTATTGGATCTTAGAATTTTTATAATCTACAGTAATAAAATAATAACAGTTAGAAAATATACCTTCCTCCATTACAGTTTGATAAAGAATTTGACATGACTATGAGAGAAGGATCATCCTAACAACTTTACCTCCAAGTGTCTCCCGATGGCTAGAGGTACAATGATGTTGTAGGTGAGAACCTTTAATCCCTCAGTACTATTTATAGACTTATGTCCATCAAGAAATATAGAGACTTTGTATCTCACTGTGATTAGATATAGAGTTAATCTTATCTCATTAGAGTTAATTTTATCCTATTGTGACTCATTAATTAAGTGATAAGTATTGAACTATTCTAAATCCATCAGGATATAGATGTGTGAGTCATAGAGTTTAAATAAAACACTTACAATCTTAACATAAAGCAATCTTCTTAATGTTGGTGTAGCTTATGGTTTGCAACAATTGATTTGATATCTTGTACACATTATACATTAGCTAAATGGAATGCCGAATTGACTGATTCCAACCTAACATCTGTTTCCCAACATGTGAACTTTTAGTACTAAACTTTGTTGCTCAAGAAGTTACAAAAGATTGTTACTTTTAAGTTTTTAACAAAGTGATTTGTCATGCGAGTAATAATACATATCACACTTGAATCTCACTCTCATCGCATTAAATAAATGTGATACTTTTCACACTATTAGATTATTTTTTATATTTTTTTAAAAAAAATTATAGTATTGACGGATAATGACACCTCATCATAACGAGATATAACGATATAAAAGTGAAATGAAAATATAGTATCTATACTTTTTCTTGCCTTTAATTTGATTGATTGAGTGTTTGAATTGTTTTTCTTATAAAAATAAATGAAATTTTTTTGGTAAAAAAGTTCAGCTATAAGTTTGAATTATTAATGACCCACTAATTCCCGGTAAGAAATAAGCATAGAAAATATTTATTTTATTCACATCCATAAAATAGAAGGATTAAAAGGGTGTTCCGAATTGATCTTCCTCTTAGATTGGGGAAGTTCAGCTGTTTCTCATCTGTTTTTTTCTTTTTTCCCCCCTCTTATAAATGATTGGTAGGGTAGGAAAGACGAATTTCCTTTTGATGGCGGTTTAATTAGCTAGACAGGTGGCCTACATAGGGACTGTCGATTATTTATTGATCTTCTTTTGCCAAGTGGTTGTGATAATTAGAGGCACGTCAAAGCTAAACATTGTAATTTCAAAGTAATTCCCTTCATAATGTTGCACTCTTGTCGTGCTACATTAATGGACCCTTCTTGAATTGACACTTGATTGCTAAATAAATCTTTATCTTTTTATATACAGGCCATGCGTTTAAAACTTTAAAGCATGCTCTTACTCTGAAGTTTCAACCTCATGTGTCGTCCTACTTTTGCTACAAAGTCAACCTTCAGCTAAGGGAAGTAGCTCAAGTCGAGGGAAGAATAAAGAGAGGGCATTATGAAGATGATTTCGTAGTGGGATGTTCGAATAGAAGATTAGTTTTATGGAAACAAGGGGTTGGGGAGGTGTTTTGGGCTTGATGTATTTTGAGTTGGTTTCATGGGATTTTTGGATCATTAGAAGCTCTCTTGTATAGACTAGGTGTTTTCTTGTATTCGTCCAGTGTACTTATTCACTCCTCTTGATATATATATATATATATATATATATATATATATATATATATATATATATATAATATTACTTATAAAAAAAAAATAAAAAACCATATCCAAGCTAAATACTCCTTTCAAAACTAAAATTAATACCAACAGAATTCAAATGCAATCGGTTGCCAATACTTTGTATTCTGTTACAGACCCAATATCTCCAAATTCCAAACAGAAACTGGCATTTCATTTCCTCCTAGATTTTTTTAATAAGTAAAGTTCTCCTAAAAAATTTAAAGAAAAAAAATACCAAGTTCTTCTAAACGAGTATCCGTATCTGTTTCCAGCAGGGGTCAGCACTTTGACATTACAAAAGGGAGAACACAAGTTCAAAAAAAAACAAAATAATGAAATTATGAAATGAAACTCCTTTTGATTATAGAAACCAACCGGTCGATCAGAACCAATAGCAGGGCAAAAACATTTACATCAAACACTCTATCACCCACAAAAAACGAAAAATTACAGAGATGGACAAAAACCCAACCAGCACCTTCACCTCCATTTCACATATAAATACTTTTCGTTACAATAAAGCAATTGGTCGCACTTGAACTCTGGAAAAGCCAATCGCAGTAAAGCCTTCTATTTTTTAAAGTCTTCTATTTTCTATTTGAATATCAAAACTTCTTCTCATCAATTATTATTTACCGCTCCACATTCTACACTTTATAAAAAATACCTCCACACTCTATAAAAAAAGTCACAGATATAGAATGTGAAAATAAATAGTGACTGATGCATAATAAATCTCTTTAAATATATATATATATATAAATATTAGTTTTTATACCTTGATCTACTCTCCCCTTACTTTTCACTCCTTTTTTTCTGGAGATTCAAAAGTGGAGAGAGAGACCGAGACCAAGAGCAAGAGCTCTTTATTTGGTGTTTTAAAGTAACCTTAACCATCAAGAGCAATAACTTTAGCCTCATTAACTTCTTTAGAATTCAATAACGTTTTTATGAATCCATCGGTTAAAAAACTAAAAAAAAATGAGTTAGAGAGAGAGAGAGAAAAAAAAACTCTATTAATCTCTTCTTATTCTTCTAAATTTCTATATTAGTGATGTTAAACCGAGAGAGAGAGAGAGAGAGAGAGAGAGAGAGAGTTCTGTAGTATACTTCTGAGCAATATTTGACATATCATAAGTTACAACAGCTATACAAACAGTTCAGAAGCTCACAGCCCCTGAAAGCTTTATGAGGAAATTAAAAACAAGCACAAAAGACAAGGCCAAAAGAATAAGGGAATTATGCTTATGACTTATGAGGAATTTGTAATAAAGGCAAGATACAAAGGAAGCCTCCTTGACCGAGTAGACAGGGCATCATTGCTTATAGGCTTGTAACTACTCACCCTAGAGAAGTCCTAATTTTTCCAAGGAAGCCCTTATATCATCACTTCCACACTCTTCAGTTGTCTGAACGATGCTGGGGCTATCGAATGGCAAGACATCCGAAAGTGGGTAGCTTCTATTGGCATGAAGTTGATTATTGGCACTGCTACAAATTCCCTTTAATATCACACTTTTGTGTAACCCACCAAGCAATCCTTCATAATCTGTGTCCCCACTTTCCCCAACAAAAACAACCATCTTTGAAAGCTCCACACCCCACCGAACATATAGATACCTGAAGAAATTGTGTATGGCTTGGATATTATAGTTATGGATATTATGCAAGGAAGTTTCAAGCTTGCCTATTGTGGTTAAGGATATTATGCAAGGAAGTCTCAGAGTTAATACTAAGGAATTGAAGAAAAAATGATTAAACCAGACCTCTGCAATCATAATGAAACATGCGAAGGACCAGTTCCACCCACTTAATAAGAGTCCCCAAAGACCTCTAAATATTGTTAAGTCAATCACTCAACCATGAAGGAACAGCTCATGGTTACCAATTTAATTGATCAATTGAAGCAACCAGTTAGCTAAATTACCTTTTTCTCTTTTGCAAATGAGACAAGTTCTGGAATTATAAAAAAACATGTATATTGTGCACAGGAAACATAGATATGATTTACCGAAAGAATAGAAGATGGGCCTTAGCTCCAAAATCTATGGCTTCTAACAACAAATTACAAGTCATGACTCCAATACATTATTCATGAAACTACTTAGCAATCAGTTCATTGGCATGGAAATTAATAAGACCCTGTAATTATAAGTTCCTCAATCATGGATATGAGAAGACAATTAATCGACTTAAGTCATGATTCTTGAAAATATGCCATTAATATAAAAAATATACCTGAGAGCTTGGGAACGAGATGCCAGTACAGGAATCACATTGAGCCTGGTCCCGTTTTGACAATAAATAACATGGCAACGCAGAGCCTGAATTCTCAGCAATTTTTTAAGCTCCTTAACAGGAGGTACCTACAAAGATAATATCAAAAGAAATTAGAGATGATTTGCATTATGTAGCCTCAACAGTACTGCACCCCATAAATATGAATCACTAGAGAATTTTAGTTCAACTCAACTTGAGTGGACAAATATTAATAATTTATTCTTATGGAAAAGGTAACATTATTATATTAATCATTTCACCCAGCATTCCCTGTTTCAAAAAAAACAAAAAACAAAAAATACCATTCCAGGCTTTTGCACTTTAAAAGCATAACAGTAGTCAGTTGAAAGTTGTTCAGCGGAAGTAACTAGCTGTTCCGCATTCCCAGCATTCTTATCAGTTATCGAAGCTGCCCAACGAACCAAAGTCTTCCTCAACCCTTCTCCACCCCAACGGTGTTCAATATGTGAGTGGTAATAAAAGTCAACCACGAAATGACCATCCTCCTGGTTAAGAGATGAATAGTACAGATCACTGCCACTGTTGCAAATAAAAGCATCAAAAACATTAGGGCTCAAGCCCCCTGAGACCAGAAATGAGTGTATCTCAGATATGGTCAAGGATGTTGACAGTATGAACCCTAAAGAATCTTCACTCCTCCCCTTTGCCACAGCTTCAAAAATCTTTCTAATGGTTTCAAGAAGACCTGTATCGGTATCGCAATCTACAGCAATGACAAAGAGATTTTTCCTCCTCCTCAATGCTGGAAACCTACCAGCAGTATTATTTTGGTCTGCTTTCTCTGCGGACACAGCCTTTCGTGCATCCTTTGAAATGCCCTTTGACCATGTCAGGACAGCATTCTCTAATTTACTCGTTCTATCAGCACCATTTCCTTCAGATTCCAAAGAGTTATCATTTCCACTGGCTCCACTCTTTTCTCCATCCAATGAAAATCTTAGGTTCAAATATAGATCCTGTATATCTCTTAAGGAATCTCCTGGTGATTCTGATTCTGAGTTTTCATCTCCATCATCACTTCTTTGCCACTGTGGATGCCTTGGTTTGCAACTTGCTATACGAGATAGGTAAGTCTTGCAATGCTCTGGCCATGAAAATAGATGAATATTTTTCAACCCATTCTGCTGACATCTTGCCCAAAGTTGCTTATCTGAAACAAGCTTTAGAAGAGCATCTGCAATGGACTGCTGATCATGAGGATCCACAAGAAGACCATTGTCAAGCACCTGTGACAGCATCTCCAATCACTTTTGGAACATTTATGGCCTCTTCCATTTATGTTTTACATTATATACTTGCGATCTCCTTAAAAACAACCAATAAGTAGGCTTTTTTAAAGGCTTACCCGATGTATATCGACAGGGCCACCATTTTTTGTGGCAACAGTAGGCAAACCATAAGCTGTTGCCTGTTGCAAAAGAAGAGCAGGATTTCTATTAGATTTGAATTACAACTAAGCTGAGAAAAATATACTCTTCATAAGTACAAAATGAGCACCTCAATTAGAGTAAGCCCAAATGGCTCGATGAAAGCTGGATTAATGAAAACCCCCTGCATTAAAAGTGGGTCAGAATGAAAGAAGCAACAAAAATTACCGTGCACATAAATCTTCAAAGTGTGCATGCGTATGTGCGAGAGAGAGAGAGAGAGAGAGAGAGAGAGAGAGAGAGAGGATCCATTAACCATCTTGGCATGGAAAATTTGATTCCAAAAGCTATCCAGAAGGATGAATTTATACAATAAAAACAAATGTTACCATGAGAGCACTTATTAACAAAATTATTGAACTGAAGCACAGTGGTCATATCAAATTCTTATATTACCTGATACCAAAATAATCACAGTTGGGAAAATCAACATATGAAGTTCCAGAGATCTTAAAAAAGTACACTGCAGTCACCATGGGACTTATGACTTTGGTAAAAATTAACCAAATAAACAATAAATATAGTTAGCTAATTGCAAAGTGCATGGGTTCATAGAAGATGGACTCTCTATAACAACCTGCTAACTTTCCTAATTAAAGCTAATGGCGAAACTATTTCTTATCTCAATCTGATACAACACCTTTGTCTTTGCTGCAAGACGATATATGTCAGGAACATCAGACTGTTTGTGGCGTTTGGGGTATGCCACTTGCCCATAGAGATCATATTTGTCAATAAGCTTGAGCACCGATAGGAGAACAGAAGCATTTGTGCTTGACATTTCATCAATTCCATCTCGATTACCCATAATTAGAGTCTGCATAATACAGAGAGAAGGTATGGGACAAAATAAATGGGGAGCACATCCAATTTAACAAATCAGCACATTCAAGAAGATTTCTTCACCAAACAAGTGTCATCAGGTGATTCAACATACAAGGTTAGCAAGCTCTCTTAGTGGACGGCATTCTCCAAATGCATTCACCAAAGTCGTAATGTTCTTTTTGGGATCTGGTCTAGCAAGGGCAAGTATCATAGGCTTGCGAGGGTTTGTAAAGAAGCGCATTATCTGTAGAACAGTAATGGAATGTATTAGGCAATGGAATAAACTATAAACACAAAACATCTGTCCTTAAGAACAGAATATCTTTAGACATCTATTGGCTTCCATCTAGGACACATTAAAGGAGATGCAAAAGGAATCATTTGAACCTCGGACCAGATATGTGGGTCTGGAGAAGCAGGATGTTCCTCATTTCCTTCTGTCTCCCCATCCATATCACCATCTTGTGGAACAATATGATGGAACTCCATACCAGGAGGAATTACCTGCAAAGATGTACAGAATGATAAAATATATTTATGTATAAGAAAGAACCTTAGCAAGGAAATGTCAATATTCTAAGACAGGAATAGGTATCCATTTATGCATAACAATTTAAATCGAGAAATGTTGTTCTTCATCATGGATTTGGTCAGTCACACTGATTTTGATGTAGTGCATTTTAAGTGGCTTTCAATTTAAGTAATTAACATTGGAAGCCACTTAAAATGCACTATATAAATGGATGTGACTAAGAATATGATACTTCCAAGATGGCGAGTAGCATTGCTTTTTTTTTTTTTTTTTTTTTTAATAAATAGCATTGCTTTTTAAATATAATTTAAATCAAGTTGGTAACCAAAACTTTGCATGTGCAGTTTGCCCCTCTACCCAACTCAATTGGGCAAGCATCTGAGTTCTCCCAAGGGCATTTGTAATGCGGCAGAAAATGAAAGTCTGGACTACTCACATAAGTCCAACCTAGGTTCACATGAAGTATGCAAATTAAAGCGTTTTTTCTTTTCTTGAATTGAAACAAGAAAAAAAAAAAATATATATATATATATATATATATATATATACACCTCCTCCATGCATGCTCTAATTTAAATAAGGGGCAGTTTTCTTGTAATTCAGTCAAAGTAAATATAGCTCAGGATCTATTATTGGAACCTTGATAACCGGAAATTATGATATTTGTATGACTGGAACTTGAATAACAAGAAATTTTGAGATTTCTTTTTAATCAAGAAAAAGCAGCTACAGCTTTCACAAGGATATAAGAAGCATCCAATTCCTTACCGCCATACGAGGCATGAACCTGCCATAACAGCTAACATTACGCCTGATCCTTGCCCGTAGTTTACGCTCCAACACTGGATCAAAACCATCATACAAACGCCATTGCTCCTCGATCTCTTGTCTAGTGCTTGTTATGACTATTTCAGAGGCATCAAGGGATAACTCTTCAGCCTCTATCCGACGCATAATTTTGTATGTCATGTTTATTTCATCCTTGGATAGGCGGCCTTGCTTTAGAAGTTGTTCCAACTTGTCTCGGCCAAGTGAGTGGCCGGTAAAAAGCATTGGTATATTTAGGGCACCAGCTAGGAGAGCAGCAGAGTCGCCTGCATCTGCATAATGGCCATGGATGGCAACAGGCCAGATTGGATGCCCACCTCCTATTTGCTCACCCAAAGCTTTGGACATCTGTATGACATGGTTAAGTGCACCATCAACAAATTCCGGGATGTACGGCCACAGAAGTTCTTTGGGAATATATTTATCTTTTGGACCAAATGGTATTCGAATAATATAGGCACCACTGCTCTCCCCCATTTCATCCATGAAACTATCTGAGTTTCTTGGAGTCAGCATCTCAGTGGGTTCACCATAGCTCCAATCTACTTCTGGTGCAGATACTTGTCTAGTCAACAAATCAACCCGATACACCCCCGGCATTGAGCCCAAGGCCCTTGCAAGTTCCACAACATACTTAACCTACAGAAAAAAACCAAGATCATTCAAGTATCAACATATGCAACTAGTATAGTTTACAATGTAACCTCAAATGCATGATCAGGTGGGTTTTGACAACTAGTATTTGAACACTTAAATATTACCTGACCACCAGTATCAGAATCACGACCGAGTTCCATATTTTCACCCCGTATAAGACCATGAAGGCTGCACAGATAGTAGTTGTTAAAACTAGTTGAAGACCATCATGCATATAACAGAGGCATCAAAGTTCGTACACCCCAGCATTGAGCAATAAAATTACATAGTTTAACTACGCCATTTTTAGTATCCTTTAGTTTATCTTCGGCGGAAACTCAATTGAGGTTTAGGAATGGTTAGGTTTCTTTCATTGGGTGCATAAAACAGAAGTTGTAAGCAGTTTTATTGAATACAATGTGATATAGCAAAACCATCTATTCCATTCACAATCCTGTTGCACGATAACTGTAAAACATATTGAGCACCAAAGTTCAGTTCATGCCTTATCAGTACTATATACAACTTTTTTCCTTTCTGTTGATTAGCCCATGTCTCCATTGCATCAACAGAGCTGATTCGTGGCAATCTGGCTTTGTGGCTCTCCCCATGAGTTGATATGTCACTGACTACATCTCCTTTCTCTCCCTCTGATAAGTCTTCTGACATATCAGCAGCTGCTTCTCTGCGGCCCCGCTCACGTTCAAGACGACGTTTAGCCTTCCTTTGGGCTTCTTCTCCCTCATGCTACAAAAAGAAAAGAATAGATAAGGCCACCATAACACAATGTCTTCTCTCATTATAATCAAGAATTTTTAACAAATAGTTGTACAATCCATTGTTGAGAACGAGTTTGGAGTTTCCTTGGGACTAAATTGATGAATTCCTAAATCTTCTCACACTTTCCCTGGGTTAAGATCTCCTATGATCTTTGCTTGACTTCTATGGTACATTCAAAGACAGCATGTGGGCCCTCCCGAATTATTGCTACCCGGAACAAGGGTAGCTATGAATGCAACATGGCCACACTCTGTATCTCTCTCTCTCTCTGAATTACAAACAAGAATTTGCATATGCAATTTTATGGGATCGTGATTAATTTTTCATCTATCACCAAATTGACACATACTATCTTGGACATAAGACATCCTAATGTAGTGTCGAAGTAGATTCAGTTTGTGAAGGATTGCCAAGGTAATCATTTGCAATACAAATAAGATTAAAACCTAAATGGATTAAGATCCTCTACAATTTTTTGCCCAAACACTTTCTACAATTTGGAGAGAGAAATACAGTTCGTGAACCCCACAGCATAAAACACTGTTTGCAGACGGTGTGGAGCCTAACATTAATTACAATGGGGTCCACATGTTGTGTCTATATCTCTCCAAGTCGTACTTATCAAAAAACAAATCTCTCTCTAAGTTGTAGAAAGTATTTGGATAAAGAACAGGGAGCATATGAAGACCAATTTAAAGCTCTACTCACTGCGATTGAGACAAGTCACACGCATGAAACTAAATCACATTTTAAGAAAGGTAGGGAGTTAAAGTGTCTTTCATGTGCAATCAACTACGACGCTAAGGGAAGTAGCTCAAGTCGAGGGAAGAATAAAGGGAGGGCATTATGAAGATGATCTCGTAGTGGGATGTTCGAATAGAAGATTAGTTTTATGGAAACAAGGGGTTGGGGAGGTGTTTTGGGCTTGATGTATTTTGGGTAGGTTTCATGGGATTTTTGGATCATTAGAGGCTCTCTTGTATAGACTAGGTGTTTTCTTGTATACGTCCAGTGTACTTATTCACTCCTCTTGATATATATATATATATATATATATATATATATATAATATTACTTATAAAAAAAAAACCATATCCAAGCTAAATACTCCTTTCAAAACTAAAATTAAAACCAACAGAATTCAAATGCAATCGGTTGCCAATACTTTGTATTCTGTTACAGACCCAATATCTCCAAATTCCAAACAGAAACTGGCATTTCATTTCCTCCTAGATTTTTTTAATAAGTAAAGTTCTCCTAAAAAATTTAAAGAAAAAAAATACCAAGTTCTTCTAAACGAGTATCCGTATCTGTTTCCAGCAGGGGTCAGCACTTTGACATTACAAAAGGGAGAACACAAGTTAAAAAAAAAAACAAAATAATGAAATTATGAAATGAAACTCCTTTTGATTATAGAAACCAACCGGTCGATCAGAACCAATAGCAGGGCAAAAACATTTACATCAAACACTCTATCACCCACAAACTCTTGAAACTACAAAAAACGATAAATTACAGAGATGGACAAAAACCCAACCAGCACCTTCACCTCCATTTCACATATAAATACTTTTCGTTACAATAAAGCAATTGGTCGCACTTGAACTCTGTGCAGTAAAGCCAGCAAGTAGAGCCACATAACTTAGATAAATGGAAAAAAAAAATACTATCTTAAAGAAAACAAAAGGAGGAACCTGTTTCTTCTGGCGAGCCAAGTTCCAAATCCTCCAGCTCATATTCTCCAACCTCGTGTTTCTCTCCTGCGGACTCCTCGTCGCCGCAGCCTACATGACACGCCTCATCATGAATGGTATATCCCAGAGGCACTTAGTCACCGAGAGAGAAAGAATCATAAGCATGTGCGAATCATATAATAGAACAAAGAACGGATGTGTGTACCGACCCGAACCCAGGAGCGATGGAGATCGGTCTCATCGTAGCCTGTAATGACCTCCTCGACTAAGTAGCGGGTGGGACTGAAGTGGCCACGCTCTCTGAGCAGCAGAGAGGACTTGACGTCATCTAGGCCTGGACCCACGTCAAGAATTGCTTCCAGGTAGCTATTTATCCAATCATTCCCGGCCATTCTACACCCTTTCCTCTGGACCTCCCTTCCGATTTCCTCTCTACTGCAGTGTAGGAAAACTTCAAAAACAGAAAAGACACGGAGAGAAGAAGAGTCTCCACACAGACAAGGTCCGATTTGGGAGTTTCTCCTCAATGCTGTTGCTGACACGTCAAGGACACGGTGATCAGAGAGAGAGAGAGAGAGAGAGTGGCACTTATATAGGGTACTGGGATCTTCCAATTACTCTGTAAAGTAGGGCTTTTTATGGGCAAAGAGTAAACGAAAGAAACGGAATTTTGGGTTTTTAAGCCGAGAATATTCGGGAGCTATTAATATATTTTTAAGACAAAAAATTAAAATAATGGTGCGAGTGCCTTGCAACCTTGTACAACATTTACCGACCGTTGTATCCCATGTCGCGTCACTATCATTAGGTCCCATTTGAAACTTTAGATTCATCAGCTTAAATTTTTAGAATAAATAATAATTTTACATGATATTAAAGTAAAAATTTTGAGTTTAAATTCTGACACTACACTCTATCTATTTGATTAAATATTTCACGTGTTGAACCTATTCATTGAGAAAGATACTGGCCCACACTTTAGAGAAAGTGTTAAGAATATAATACAAATAATAAAAATCTATCTATTCTCATCGGCTTAAACTTTTGGGACAAATGATGATTTTACAAAATCTTTATCAATCCAAAATTTCTTTATACGTATGACTCAAATCATTTTTCAAATTAACACATCTTTACACGTAAGACCCACAACCTTTTTCAACTTCTCATAAATATATCTAAACTAATCTTAACATTTAAACACATCTAAACTCATCTTAAGTGAGTCTTATAAAACTCATTTTATCATCTCAACTCACTACTATTAATAAAAAAATCCAACTCATCTCAACTCATCTCAACTCAATTCAATATCCAAAAGGGACCTTACTCTCTGTACAAAGCAAGCTTGCATTTTTTATCAATCATGGTCAAGATTTATAGATCCAGTAGTGAGATGAGATAAGATGATGCCCGATAGTGAGATGAGATAAGATATTTTAAATAAAAGTTGAAAGTTGAATTAAATATTGTTAAAATATTTTTTAAAATATTATTATTGTTTTAAAATTTAAAAAAAAATTTGAATTGTTTATTATATTTTTTATGCGAATTTGAGAAAGTTATAATAATAAGATGAAATGAGATAAAATTGTTTATGTATTCAAACGGGACTTAGAATCTCGTGTAACTTTTTTTTTTAAGTAATAATTTGCATATAATTTTTTTTAATTCTTTTCTTAAATTTGGGATTTAAGTAAAAATAGAAAAATAAAATCTTTTACAGAGTACTTAGAAATATGGATACTCGAGTATTTTGAAGAAAGTTTCTAAATATACAAATATAAGATCTTAATAAAATTTAAATTAAAGTACAATATTTTATTAGTTTTTTTTTAAATCCTTAAAAGAGAGTGGATATGTAAATTGAGTAAGACTAGATACAGTTTTAGGATGTACAAGTTTTGTGTAATTCTTTTAAAAAAACAAAAATTCTATGTACAGTCACTTTTGCGTACTTTTTGCATACCCCACTAATGTGATTGTTTACATTACTTTTTTTAATATAAAATAACTATTTTAGTCAATCACATCAATAGAGTACGAAAAGAATATATAAAAGTGACTGTAAATTATATAACTCTTAAAAAAATGGATACACTATTAAAAAATAATTTTTTCAAGTATATTACAAATTTAACCACTTTTTTAAAAGAGATGTATAAGATTTATATATCTTAAAATTGTATATAACATTACTCATATATAAATTACCTAGATGGCTTAACCTTTTTGCATTTCATATAAAAGCAAAAATTCAAGAATCTTAAAAGAAATTTTGTATGACAAGGCTAATTTCTTTGTGATAGGAATGATTAAAAGTAGTACTATCATGTATTGTTTCCTCTTGAAATAGTAATCACATAGGCTTTTTGCATTCTCAGTCGAGATTCAAACTATTTGAACGAATTGATACAACTAAATAGTTACTTGAGTTTTTCTTTGCACTCTCATCATCAATCATTTACATACATATATATATATATATACTAGCAGTGGGGTTACGTGCGAGGCACGTTTGCCCTGTATTATTATTGTTGATACGGTAAAAATCGTTTAACAGGTCGAAATGGGAGAAAGAGTTATTCCCGGCCCACTAGGACGACTTAGGCCTCAATCGGCGTTGTATAAAACCCACGTGCGTGAACTTGTTTCATGAGCTTAATAAATCCTGAGCAGAGGAGTCCTGAGGAGATCATGAGGTACTGAGCGGGTAACTCCAAAGTAGATGAGGTGCTGTTCCGAGCTGGTGGGGTGCCGAGCAGGTAATCTCCCGAGCAAGTGGAGGTGGAGGTTACCGAGCAGAGGTGCAGAGCAAAGGAGGGATCCCGAGCTAAACTTCATTTGTTTCCCGAGCTGAACTCTCATGCGTGAACTTGTTTACCGAACTTAACAAACCCTAGGCAGATGAGTCCCGAGAAGATCATGAGGTACCAAGCGGGTAACTCCAGAGCAAAATAAGGTGTTGTCTCAAGCTGGTGGGGTGCCGAGCAGGTGTCTCCCGAGCAAAGTGAGGGTTTGTCCCGACCAGATGTTTCCTGAGATGCTTCTCAAGCCATGCTTCCCAAGCTTAGTAAGTGCTGGGCATAAGAGGTGCCAAACAGGTTGCTCCCGAGCAGGTGGTTCTCGAGCGGATGGCTCTCGAGCTGGTGGGCTGAAGAGGGATCCTAAGCTAAGGGAGGCTACAATGGAGACTCCCGAGCAGCGTGAGGATTGGTCCCGAGTGAGTTGGCTACCAACTCTAATTAATTAGATGGTTTTATTCTCTTAAAAGTGTTTAGCAAAACTTCATCATTTATTTAATGATGAAAGATTAGTTATTTCTCGGCTCACTGGGGCGACTTGGGCCTCGATCGACGTTGTATAGAACCTCTGTGCGTAAACTTGTTTCCCGAGCTTAATAAATCCTGGGCAAAGGAGTCCCAAGGAGATCATGAGGTACCGAGCGGGTAACTCCAGAGCAGGTGAGGTGTTGTCTCGAGCTGATGGGGTGTCGAGCAGGTCATCTCAGGGAGTAAGTGGAGGTGGAGGTTCCCGAGTGGAGGTGCAGAGCAGATGAATGATCCCGAGCTAAACTTCATTTGATTCCCAAGCTGAACTCCCGTGCGTGAACTTGTTTCCAGAGCTTAACAAATCCTGGGCAGAGGAGTCCCGAAAAGATCATGAGGTACCGAGCGAGTAACTCCAGAGCAAAGTGAGGTGTTGTCCCGATCTGGTGGGGTGCTGGTCTGTCCCAAGCAGGTTCCCGAGATGCTTCCCGAGCCATGCTTCCCGAGATGCTTCCCGAGCAGTGCTTCCCAAGCTTAGTAAGTCCTGGGCATAAGAGGTGCCGAGTAGGTTGCTCCCAAGCAAGTGACTCTTGACCAAGTGGCTCCCGAGCAGGTGGTTCCGAAGCAGATGGCTCCCTAGCTGGTGGGCTGAGGAGGGATCTCGAGATGAGGGAGGCCGCGATGGAGACTCCCGAGCAGTGTGAGGATTGCCCCTGAGTGAGTTGCTCTAATTAATTAGATGGTTTTATTCTCTTAAAATTGTTTAGAAAAACTTCATCATTTATTTAATAATGAATGATTAGTATTTTATAAATTAAAGTTGATTTTAAGTGTATGATATGGTATTTATATTTTAATTATCTATTTTAAGTTAGTTTAAATTAGTATTTAAACCTCCACCGTTGGATCAAATCTGGATATTCAACATGAATGGTTGGGATTTAAAACCCAAAACCTAGCCTTTTCCCCTCACTTTTCCTTTCTCCCTGTAATGCTCCGCTTAATTAACTACTAGATTAACCCTTGAGTACTCTAAATTAGGCTTTTAATTATGGGTTAATTACTTTCATTAAGATTGATAGTGGGATTAGCAATAATCATGCTACTACTTAGTGTTAATGAGCTATGGATTAGAGAGGCAAGCCCATCAGTAATTTTGAGGAGGCTTTTTAGGATCCTAGTGCATTCATGGGCCTAATTTTAGTGTTAATGGGCCTAACGCTAGTTTTGACCCAAGTATAGGAAGGCATAAGACCTTTGGTGTAGATTGGACTATTTGCCTTTTTTAAGCCCACAAGGCCCAAATCAATGTTTGGGTTTATTTCACTATTCAACCTGAAAGCCCAATACACCATACCATTGGTTTCCTTAAACCCAAATCATACCCAAAGTACCCAAATTAAGTTTTAAAAATTGGCTAAAACATTAACCATCATACTTGAGGTTAGTACACTTTAAGTCATGCTTTGAAACTTAATTGAGCTTAATCTTTTCTTAAACTTTTTAATTCAAATTTTCTTAAATTAATACTCCCTTAAACCATGATTATAAAGTGTTAATACCCCAGCTAAACCATCCCACATTTTATTAAGAAAAATGACATAACAAGCCCAAACCATGCTTTAATCGGTCTTGTGCATTGTCCTTTGTAATGTTTGGACTGTTTTGCCCTTGGACCCAACATTTTTGTAGTTTTTTTCTCAAGGCTAATATGGCCCTTAAACACCTCATGAGACCCTCACAAACCCAGTTTAAACCTTGGACAAATTCAGTTTCATCAACCAACTCAAAGAGCCAAACTGAGTGCACTTTGGGTTGGTTTGTATTGTAACCAATTGGATTAGTTTTGAACCAACCTCCTACCATGGTTTACACCACCACCCCATGCCACCTTTTTCTCCACCTAATCCTCAAAGGGTCCCATGACCATCATGAGAATTGCAACTCAGTTTTTCTCACCCAAAATAATAAAAAACCGAAACTCAACAAAATCTGCCAAATTGAAGCTAAGTGAACTCGCCAGTTGCAAGGGAGGATTTTATGAATTTTTTTGTCAACCAAATCATGTCCCACAACCTGAACACCACTATAGGACCATTGTAGCCACAGTAGAGAAGAAATCATGGTGGTTTTAGGCCACTATTACCTTGCTCAAAAGGATACAAACTGTAGAAGGCAGTCTAGAAATTTCAGCAGGACACCACCATCTCATCACCTTATTTCGAGCTGCACCTTCATGATTCACTTAACAGCCAACTCTCCACCCTCTACCACCAGAAAAATTCTTCAAGAAATGACCTTGCTCCTGCACAAATCACTCATGATGATGGTTCAAAGAGATTAGTCATGACAATGATCAAAATCTGCCAAAAGAAAAATCAGTTGAACCTGTCAGCCCCTTGGGTGATTTTGAGGATTTTTCTCCCCTCGCCTTTGCCCCACGACCTGGCCAGCCCCCATAGGAGTAATGTAGCAACCATAGAAGTGAAATCATGGTGGTTTAGGACACTATTTCATTCTACACAAGTGACACAAAGTGATGGGAGCAAATTTGAAAATTTCAAATTTATACTCCATCTTCCATCAATTCCCTTGACCAAAGCCAACGTCCCCTTCCCCTTGGCTGCCTATAAAAGGCCCCATCACCCTCTCATTTCCTCCACACCTCAGCTCCAAGTTTTCTCTTGAGCCTTGAAGAGCACTTCCCCTCTTAGAGATCAAAAGAGTGAAACCAAGTGTGTTCTTGGTGAGTTCTTGTGTGTTCTTGTATAAGGCTTCTTGAATACTTGGAAAGCCATGAAATTTGTAAGTTTTATTGTTTTTAATCTTAATTAGCATGTCAAGCTTTGTTTCCATGTGTTGGTACGAAATTTGGGTGAGTTTTGAGAAGGTTTTCATGCTTAAATCAAAACTGGGTCAATTAAGGGATGGTTTGGATAATTAAATGATTTTAAGTGAAAATTTAGCTATGTCATGTCTTAAGCATGATTTGATATGATTTGTTATTTTCTTAGCATAGTTATGGAAGGTTTAAATTATGGTTAAAAGCATGCCATGGTAGGTTTTGGATCTATCTTGTTTTGATCATCAAGTATGAATCGATTTTGAATGGAGTAGAGATTAATGATATGTTAGCCATGATTAAATATTGGGATGAACTCTATTATCGAAGAATTAGTTTTCATTATGTCATCAAAAATGTTAGTGAACATTTTTTATTAAAGAAAATCTCAAATGCATGCAAACATAGGGGCCAATAGTTCAAAATACACTTACGCATCAACTAAGTGCATGCCACGGGTTGGGACCATTTGGACAAGTTCCACTTTGATTTTTTAAAATCCAAGAGCATATATGGCTTTATAATACCAAAAATATTAAGTCCATGAATTTTTATTAAATTTGAAATTTGTTTGCAATTAGTAGTGAAAATTTAGGGCTTTAACGGTAATTTTTGAGAGTCTAGGGGTATTTTTGTAAATATTCACTTTTGAAGCCTTTGATTTTGGACCTCACTCATAGAAGTATTAATTCTAACTTAGTTCTCACTTAATTTACGCAGCTACGACATTATTTTTCAATTACTTCGAAAGTTTATAAGTTGGCTTCTAACTTACACATTGATAGATTATTTATGAATTATTGATAAATGTCTTATTCATGTTTCAATTATCACTTTGAGAATAAAATATCATGTTATATGATACATTGAATGTATATTTACATGACAAGTGATATTCCTACCATTTTAGCTTAATGCACCTAAAAATATCATTTTTACATGAAAAGCTTGATATATATGCACCCGTCATGAAACACAGTTTTCGAATATAACATGTAAATGAATTTTATCACGACCCCAAAGACTAGAATGAGAAATTATCGTAGGAAAACTCCTCTGTCCATTTTGGAGTGAGTAAAAAATGGAGTGGTAAATGAAGAATATTCAATGGGCTTCGAATGGGTTCTTTTCAAAGAACGCCGAAGCAAAACCATATATTATGACACATAATGCTAGTGAGTGTACATGTTATGATATTATGTTACCAATGCATTGAGAACGAGTATGCAGATAATGTAGTGTCAACGTGAGTTGTACTACGGTCACTGGTAGGTACTCACAGTGCATATGGGGAATTGTGACGATACCACACATTATGATTAATTTATTAATTGCTAAAAATGATGAAAATGTTATCTTTTGACAAATTAAAGTAAAAGTGTTCTTTGAATGAAAATGTATGTCTCCATTTTTGTAATGATGTTGAGGAATCTGGATGGGAGACATACACACATTTTTCTATATTTCATGCATTTCATATTTATTATTCTTCATGCATGATTTATCTTTGTACAAGTTGGTTGTTAACTTACTGAAATTTTATGTATATCTCACCCCTTGTGGACTCACTGTCATTCCACTTGGAATGATAGAAGTTGTGTTAGAAGACGAAAAGGACGGACTAGATGGAGCACTGGGTATCAAGAGCCTGACCTCAAGAAGAGACTAAATTTGATTATCATGTTTATAGCCCTAGTCCTTCATGCCTTAGATCGCATGAAAAGAATGATTTAACTTTGTACTTAAGTCTATGCTATGTCGGTACTTTGAACTTGATGATTTCTAATGAAATTGAGATGTTTAAGTTATTCTGGCATAAGTTTTGTTTTCACCCTTCTATTTGTTGCGATTATTGCATACTGCTAGATGCATACTATGATGCATTTCATATTAACTGTCACGAACAGGGATATGTAATCTTGTGTTACATGTCCCGATACCCTAAGTCTTAGTTCCATCCCAAGCGGAGGTTGGGGGCATCACACTTCCTCTCTCTCTCTTTCCCCTTTAGCAGCTGCATGTCTTCCATCTCTCTCACTCGATCTCCTCCCTCAAGCAGCCCAGCGCCACCGTGCGCCACCCTACGATGTCACCGATCACCTCACCAGCTTCCCCTCACGCCGGTGACCAAACCCATAGTCGAAGCCCCTTTGCAGCTCCTCACTCAACCGCATGCGAGCAACCCGAAATGGGTCTCGACACACGGGTTCTCCACCTTTACGCCACCGCGGATCAACCTCAGCTCTACCAAGCACCACCACCGAGTTCCTCTCACGCCATGGACCACTTCCATCACCACCTGTAGCTCCTCCCAAGCCCCACGCACGCAGCCCCTCTACACGCACGGGCTTCTCCCTGGGCCACCCCCACGCAACCGCACCATCACCACCAGCCTCCTCCTTCACCAACGACCCTTCCCCTTCCTTCTTTCCTCCAGTAGAAGCCACAGCTCCTCTCATACCTTCTCTTTTCACGGAATCCCAGATCCACCATCGTAGGACCACCAAGACACCGACGTATGCCGCCTCTAACAACCACATTGCAACTCCCTTGCTCTATTGTGTGGTAATTTTGTGATGATTTACGGTGATTTTGTGAAGAAGATAATTGTTGTGAGGATGTATAGAGGGACATAAGTGAAAAAAGAAAGTGTCAAACAAAATTACTGTTCGTGACGCGATAGGCTCTTTTAAGTATAAGGAGATATATATATATATATGAAAAATATACTCCCACTTATTAGTGTTTTTTTCGATTTGTGTGTATTTATCTTTGTTTTCTTAATACAAACGATTTAAAAAAAAACGCTATTTGTACACCATTCGTATCCTTTATCGTGGATGCTGCACCGTCTATATAAATATATATATATATATATAAGTAATGTTAGATACAGTTATAAGATGTATAAATCTTGCACTTTTTTTTTAGAAAAAAAAAGTAAGATCTACCATTAAAAAAATAATTTTTTCATATAAATATCAGATTTATCTATATTTTTTAAAAGATGTGCACGAGACTTGCACTCCATAATACTGCAAATATCATTTATATATATTCTCGCATTCCCATGACATAATCTAACTCTTGTTTTGTTTTCTTATTTTACCCTTTTAGTTTTAAAAATAGAGTTTAAAATCTAAGATATACATTAATATGTTATGAACTCAATGTTTATTTACTTCCACTTTAGCAAAGGTTAAGGAGATATTGAGTGGAAGTGTGGCAAAGTGGTCAACAAGTGTGAAGAGTACTTGTGTTTGTCTTCGAAAAAACAAGTGGCGAGGACAATATATTTTTTCTAGATTTTTAAAGATTTTTTATTTAAATTTAAAGATTTAAAGTAAGAGATATAGACACGTGAAATGACTTGTACAATATTTATAATTGTCTGAATAAATCTTTTGGATGCTGCGCACAAGAAAAAATTATAAATGATAAATTAAGGTTGCATTTGGATGTTTAACTAAGTTGAATTGAAATGATAAAATATTGTTAGAATATTATTTTTTAATATTATTATTATTTTAAAATTTAAAAAAGTTAAATTATTTATTATATTTTGTATAAGAATTTAAAAAAATTATAATAATAAATTGAAAAGAATTGAAATGAGTTTGAGATCCAAACTCACCCTAAACGAGATTCATAAGATTTCTAACATATATCAACGAGATAATAATAAATAAATAGAAACCTTTAGATGCTCAGCATTGAACATATATAGCCAAAACTATATATATATATATATATATATATATATATATACACACACTAGTAATAGAGCAACGTTCAAGGGACGTTTGCCTAGTTCAGATTTTTTACAAAAATTATATGATCTTTTACAAAAGGAAAATGATTAATAAATTATCTAATAAATTTTAGCAGTGATTTAATGTGCAAAGTGCGTTGGGCACATTTGTCTAATACTCAAAAGACATTTACATCCTCACAAAAAGGGACACAAAAGAATAAAAAAGAAGGATAAAAGAGGTCCAATACAACACACAACTTTTATACGGATGAATAAGAATTTACTGTGTAGTGGCTCGATAAAAGACAAAACATACAACCTGCAAAAGAGAAAAAGCATAAAAATAGTTTACTAACACAACTGGCAAAATATAAAGGATAAAAATAATAAACCTAAAATATCTTACCACTCAGCGGATAAAGATGTGAAAAAGTATGGTTGACTTAAAATCACCGTTTCCAAAGCTGCAGTAGTGATTTAACGATTCCTATCAATATCCATCTCCATCCTCCTGCAACAGTGTACACAGTACTTTCAAATATTGAATTTGACCAACCCTGAATACATGAGTTCTACTATTAATGTTACAAAATGCATGGGATTAATTTAATTCAATTTATTAGTAAAAGAAAATTAACAAACTTTGTAAGGGTATCTAATTTGACGGTCCATAACAAAGAAGGTATAATTAAAAGCAAGCAACTAAGTTAGCAGAAATATTTTTTATCTCCCCTTTATTTCCATTCTCTGTTTGAAAAGGAATGGAAGGACTACGAAAGGTCTGAATACACCCAAATATATCAACAATCGAGATCTATAGTAAACATAATGCATTTCATAGGGGTGGCAATATGTAACACGATCCGTTAACCCAACACGAACACGACACGATAAAAGCGGGTTAGGGTTTACCCTTAACAGGTTCAGGTCAAAACGGGTTGACCCGTTAAGACACGATAGCTTAACGGATTGATAACGGATCGACCCGTTATGACCCGTTAAGAAAGTTAAAGTTACAATTATACCCTTATACCTAAAAAATAAAATTGTTGGGACTTTAATTTCGATATTTTTATTGTTTAGATTGTAATTTTGGACTTGTAGTTAGTTTTATATTTTTTTTATAGATATTGTGATTTTAATATTTATATAAAATTATGCTAAACTTAACTAAATAAAATGGGTTAATTTTGGGTCTTTTTCAATCCATTTACATAAACGGGTCAAAACGGGTTGACACGACACGACCCGTTATGTTAATGGGTCGTGTTAGAGTTTGAGATTTTGACACGATAAGCTTAACGGGTAGGATTAGGGTTGACCTATATAGTATAATATACATGTCTTGACACAACACGAATACGACCCGTTAACACGATTTGACACCCCTAGCATTTCATGAGCTCTCATGTGTGAAGGAAGTCGTAGCAAGATCCTTTCTTACCATGTACATGTTTATGGGAATTTCAGATCAAAGATTACTCCTTCTCATAATGTGAATCAACTTTATTCTTGAGATAATCATCCTCAAGACAATCTGAAAAAAAAGATGAATAAGATGTACTGCTGCTAAACTATCAAAATCTCATATTCTACTCCAAAAGAAATTTATGCCATAACAATTGTGAAGATAACAATTAAAGAAAATATCTTGATGAGAAATTCCAAAAGGTAATACTCAATGGATAATGTGAAAAACTGTAAAACTGACTAAAAGATAAGAAAAAGTAGGCATACAACCTGCAGACTGACCTTCTGAGTCATACAACCTGTCGAGCAGAAAAAAAAATCTTTGTTCGTATACACAATAGCACAAAAGACATGAACCTGCTTTCTCAGTAAACAGGCACCAGCAAATTAGACGACAGAAAAGCAGGAGCAAGAGCATAAAGATATTTGACAAGTTCCTTTCAAATGCATAAACTCCAGTTGGGTTCCATGCATTTTTATCAAAGGTAAAGGCCCTACTGGTTTTTGGATAACAACTCTACGTATTAAAGATGTGAAAGCTAAATCAAGTAGTAAAGATGTGAAAGCTAAATCAAGTAATAAAGATGTGAAAGCTCAATGGATAAAGACGTGAAAAACTGGAAACTGACTAAAATAACTGCTCCCAAAGTTGTTGTAAATGGCCCTACTGGTTTTTGGGTAACAGCTCTGCGTATTAAAGATGTGAAAGCTAAATCAGGTAGTAAAGATGTGAAAGCAAGTTATTATGCCTTAAGGGTGTAAAAGGTCAAAGTAGATGTATTTGATCATATAAACGCACGGGAAAAAAAGGAAGGTTTTGCTAGTATCAAAATCCACATTTAAGCATGGAAATCTTTTCTTATGATAATGTCATGCAGACAAAGAAAGCAGCTACCAGAGCAAGGGTCTATTTAACTTTCAATTGCTGAAATTTATTCAAGAATATCAAACGAAAATTACTGTAGCTCCATTAAAACAAGAATTTCCATTAGGTTCTGTTTAATAGCCACTTATATAATAATAGAGATATATATGTATGTATGTATTTATTATATAAAAATCTAGGTCAAATCGGCATTTAGATGGTAATTGACTGAAAATGCCACAAGCGAGGATACATATCAAATGCCTAATGGGTTACGTCAATGGTACTACTTTATACCATAGACGACCTAATTATTTGTTTAACACTGGCTGTCTTCTTAAAAAAACCGACATATTTAATTTATGATTCCATAAATAACTTTAACTGTTATTTATCGCACAGACTACTGAGAAAGATGATCTTTTAAAAATTACAGTTTCTAGCTGCAGTTTTATAGTTTGTTTATTAAATTATTAAAAAATCTTTACTAAGCAGTCTCCTCTTATGAGAATTAGATGGGAGTTAATCTTTTAGCTCCAATCATCTTCTTTATTTTTTTATTTTTGTATTATAATGTGTGTTGGTTTTAGAAAGACTGTAGGAAATTCTCACCTCACCAAACTTGTCTTGTATCTATTAAGTTATCGATAAATGCTTTACTTGTTGAGAAAAAAAAATATGATTTTTAAAAGTTTGAATTGAGTTTTAATATTAAAAAAATAGAGAGACAGACGCGAGTCTTATAATATTTATATATTTATATATATATATATATATATATATATATAATGGAGGTATTTAGACCAATTTGGGATTGCTTTTTTTTTTTTCTCTCCCTAAAAGTGGGGGAGGAGCTGCCAGCGTAGCTTCTCTTTTTGAGTTTGAACCATAGTTACTGATCTCGGGTGGAGTAGTCCATCACTACAATCCCATCAAGATACCAGCACGCAAACGTATTTTGAAAGAAAGGACAGGCCTTTGGATTTATAAGTTGGCTACTAAATCGGCTTGGTGCATCTCTGGCCTAAAACCTTAACCCACATGATCTTAGAATATTGGGTCAAGGGGATTTGGATAGGTTGAAAGGGCTATTGTAGCACTCTATGGTCCATATATAGAAATCACGTGAGAACCCATCAACACTACAACTCAGATATCTTCATTTTGTTTGAGGAGAAAAATGAAAAGAAAAGAGAGGATTTAATAGTGGATGGATGATATATTGTCCTATATTGATAATGGTAATAAGAGAAGTTTCATGGCACGTTGGTTGGTTGGGCAGTGAATTTAAGAGTGCTAATGCTGCTATTTCTTGATTTCATGAAACAAGAACATAATGATTGAGGTTTTGTCCTTTGATGTTTCTTAAGACCGTCTTGACTCGAGAATGCTCAACGTGTTATGATTAAGATTCGAATGTTTTAACTAAATTGGTAATTTTTCTTAACTAAAAAAGGAAAGAACAATACTACTCTTCATCTTAATTATTATTTTCATCAGTCACACGTAGTGATACAACACATTTCAAATGGGTTATTCTATCAACCACATTAATAACACTCCTTTGAAATGTGCCACATCATCAAGTCAAATGTGTTTAGAGATGACAATAATTAGGATAAATAAAAGGTATTATTAAAATAAAGGGATGATTTTATGCTTAACTAGAGATTGCATTTTTGAATCAGAGAAGCAGATAATCTTTGTTTGCTTAAATAAAAAAACAATTGGCTGAAACCATAGAAGCAAGCATAGCCAACCCAGACCAATCTAATCTTTTGGCCCATATTGACTGAGAAATGGGCTCTAAACACTTTTGTGCAATATTTATGCATTCTGCAAATTTTGTGTGCATGTTCAATGTTTTGTAAAATGATCTCACAAATTCTATAAATAGTAATAATAAAATATTAAATAGTAATGAAAAATATTAATAAAATATTAATACTAGTAAATAGTAATAAAAAATAAGTATAAAATAATAAATAATAATAAAATATTTTTAATTATAAAAATACTCTACTATCCAAATTAGCCCATCACAAAATAACAAAATCAATACCCTAAACAATAAAATGTTTCCACATTTAACTGACGTGAAGATCTATAACAAGGCAATGTCACCTTCAGCCGCTTCTCCTCGTCCTTTCACCCTCACGCCTCCCTTAAGTTCCCATTCTCATAGTCAATTTTTCTTTTTTTCTTTTTTTAACCCATTCTCATAGTCAATTGCTTCTGAACTTTCCATTTTTTTGGCCCTTTCTTCTTTTTCTTCTTCGAATCTATCATTTTCCTTGATTCATTTCTTCCAGATAGTGTGGATGCTGCAACTCAAATCTTAGATTGAGTTTGAATAGTAAGGTGATTTCAGATATTCTGTGAATAATAGTAAAAAAATAGTGAAAAAATAATTATAGTATTGAATAATAGTAAAAAATAGGTGAAAAATAATGATAAAATAATAAATAATAACAGTGTTTTCAGAAGACTTTACTACCATTAGTAGACCAACATCCTTATCTTTCTTATAGGAGAAACGTTTAGTATACAAAAAGATTTCAAAAAAACAAACATACAAATTGATGTAATTTAATATAATACTATAGATTACAAAACTTTATTATTATTATTATTATTATTGTTAATATTATTATTATTATAAAATAGATCTAACATATCACATTAAGTGTAACACCCGGACTCAATCAAGCTCAAAATTTTTTTTATTCTGTTTTAGTTTATTCTATTTTATTTTTAATCTATTTTATTTATTTATTTTTTTCTTTCACGCGTTAACTTCCGCATGTTTTATTCTTTCCGTCTTTTTCTTTTTTCCCCTAGGTCTTCCTCTCGTCCACAGCATGCATGCACACACATGACTCAGCCTTTTATCCGCACACACGTCTCTCTTATCTCTAGAGTTTTCACATCTTATTTATACGCACACATTGGCCATGCTCAGAGAAACTGCTCTGTTACGTTCACTACCCCCATACGTAATCGACGCAACCCATGCTTAACTCCCTCTCGTTCACTGCCTCTTCGCGTTCTCGACTCGATGCTCGTCGACTTTGCCACCTTAAAACCTCCACCGCAAACCACCAACACCAAAAGATAACTCACTTCGGAAAACTCCTCCACTCACGGCCAGCAGAGGGAGATCATAATCACGAGTCACCCTCTACGCGAAGAAGCCTCACGCCGCTGCCCTGCCACTCGAAGTCGTAGCCAGCAACTCCTACTTGCAAATAGCGCACCGCCCTCCAGCCCATCTGCTCAACCAATCCATCGTGCGCCACCATCCTCTTCATGAAGTCAACCCGTTGAGCCTCTGTTTTATCTCCCAAAAACATAGCATCTTTGGAGGGCACCGTGAACCACAACCACCACCTCACCTTCATTCATAGCCACTAATCTGCACCCCTCTGCCTCAACCACGGCTCTCTCTCTCTTCTCGCGGTGAGCCTCCGTCGAACGCCTCCTTCCCGTCTCACGATCTGTTTCTGTTTCTTTCCGCACGCTATGGTCTTCGCTCTCTCACTCTCTATTTTCTCTTTCTCTCGTGCTTAGCCCAGCTTGACAGTATCTCCGCCGCACGCCTGCTCTTCAGCCGAGTCGCCACTGTCTACCCAGTCCAGCCGTCGCACGCTGCCGCGTTTTCTCCTTATGTAAGTCCCTGCCACCGCCGCACTTCTATTACTCATACATGTATTGTTCATCATTAGTTTTCTTCACAAGGTTATATACATATATATGTACGTATATATATATATATATATATATATATATATATATATATAAGCAAAATTTTAACTTGGGTACTTACTAGTTTTAACCGTGTGTGTGTGTGTGTGTGTGGGGCAGGGGGGAAGGTAGTTTTAACCTATTGTTTTCGGGTGAGAAGTTTTTTTTTTTTTTTTAGGTTTATATTTAAATGGGTTTTGCTTTAAGTCTCATTAAGTATTATATTGTATTTTGATAATATTGTTAATTAAAGGAAGTAAACCTATTTTTTTTAAGAGATGAATCTTTCATGACTTATTTTATGGAAAATTTTAGTAACCAATGTATTCTTTTTATTTATAAAATATTGTTGGTATTTTAGATATTTTGAATATTAATTTTTATTGAGTTATATAATTATCGTAAGACTTATTCGATAAATTTTCTTTTTCAGTATGAATTCGATTAGGTGGATATTGATGGTCTTAGAAAATGATGGTATTTTAAGGTTATGAGGATTTTTAGGTATTGAAGGATTAAAATAGGTTATTTTAGAAGCTTAGGATTAAATATCGAAATGTGTGATTAATTGAAAATTTACGAGAATTACGTAATTATTTTATAGGTAACGATTAATTATTGTTCAACATTTTGAGGAAATTTCTGAAAAAAGCTAAGAAGTCCAGGTAAGTGGGGTTCCTATGCTAGACTTTGCATTAAAATAAAATGAGCTGGGGTTATTTTTGGAAAATATACATATTTGATTATGAAAAGAAATTTGAATTATAATAAGTGTCTCAGGGTACAAATGCTTATTTCAGAGTTGTAGTTAGTAAACTGATTTTATTTTTCAGATATTTTGATTTGATGAGTTAAGGATAATTTCGAATTTTAGAGAGTTTTTAATTTATGTTATTGAAATTTTCTTTATTGTCCCCATGGAGGAACATAGATATTTGGATTGATTAAATGGATTAATATTTTATGAGATTTTCTAGATTTTATAATTGTGTTATTCAAGTTGATTTTAAGTATTAAGAGTTAACTCTCTAGACTTTCAGGATCGGGATGTTACATTAAGACATGTCAGTTTGTAAACTTTCTATTATAGAATCTTTTTGTAGATCTAACACAGTCTTCTCTTGTGATATTATTGAGTGAATAAACATTTTTTCATTGTTTAAGATAAGAACTAGTTTTGCTTTATAATTCTATCGTCAATTGAATCTTAAAATTTTATATATTTTAGAAAAAAAAAACAATGAAACTATTACAAGTTAACTAATAACTTATATAAAACTAAAATCAGCCAACCTTATAACTTCATGTCTATAAAATTAATCATTGGCAAAGCAAATTGAAGCAGACAAGTTCTATGTTAGTAAAGCCAAATAAACAAAACAATAAAATGAAAAATCTAAAAGATAAAATACAATAACTATTTTAATACCTAGTCCTTAGTTATATAATTTTCTAATTTGTTCATCAATTCTTTTTTTATTTCAAAGAGCAGAACCGTGGGTGTAACACGAGAATGGCTCCCGATAAGACTATTTGATATTTTTTATTTATCTTTTTTTACATTCTTAAATATTTAAAAAAAATATAATATTTTTAAAAAATATTTTCTTTAATTTATATCGAGACCCATCATCAAAATGGACCTCAGTGGATTTGCTTTTCTCTATTTCAAAAGGTGGGGGGGAGACACATTAAAGGTGACATACAACACTTTAGGATAAAAAAAAAAAAGAAAAAAGGTATGAGTTCTGAACAGACAGACTGTATATGTGATGATAAAATTTGGACATTTGTTGATTAGAAAATTTGCAATAATTATATATATATATATATAAAGCCGCCTTTAAATTATACCAAAGGTATCCAATATCATTGGAGTACGGATGACTTAAACAGATAAATAATCAATTAACTATTTATTTATTTATTAAACAAATAAATAATAAAAAAAATTTTATTTTTATTTATTTATTTCAATTTCAAATTCTTAATTCAAGATGATTATATTATTGTAATAAAAAAATAATTATTATATCCAATACGATGTTGTTTCTCGATGTGAACAAAAAATAAATTAAAAAATTTGTCTTTCAAACCACGCCGAACCATTTTCCACACCCTATCGTGAAGCAACTGTAATATGTTTCCCACCATAACTCTTCAGGGTCCTATCCATTTTCAACCATCCACGTGGCACATGTCGTGAGATAGTAGCCATTCGATCCAATGGTCGAAAATATCGACTGCTAAAAGACAGCCCATATAAAACGACCCAAAAATTCCCTATAATTCCTAACATCGGACTTGAGCGATTCATGTAAATATATTTTAAATTTTTTTATATTATATAAAATATTTTTTATATGATATATAATTTTGATATCTAATATCTATAATTATATATAAAATAATCTTGTATTATATGCTAAATTACTAATTAAAATAACATTAAAATTTAAAATCCTAAATAAAGAACTATATATTATCATTATATTATTATATACTATAATAGATATAACATATTATATATAATATATATAATATACCGAAAAAACCAGACAGAAACCGGTAAAATTGGAAGTACCGGTTTAGAGGTGTAACCGGTGCGATATCAATTTTTCAAATCTCAAAACCGGTATATACTGGTTCGTTTCTAATATACGTCCAAAACCAGATCGAACCAGACCAGTTACACCTCTAACTCTGTTAGACTACCTATGTGTCCATCTCTATACACTTGAACTATCTCAAAATTTTGTAAATAATAATAAAATAGTTTGAGTTAAAGTGTTTTATTAGATTTTGGAAAAAAATAAAAAATAAAAAGAAAAAAAGTTGAATACAAATATTATAAAGTTAAAAAATCTTTTGAATATAACTTTTCGATATAATTTTTATTTTAAAATTTGAAAAAATTATGTTGATTTTTAAGTTTTGTTTTGAGATTTGTAAATGTTATAATGATTATATGAAAATTTTAAAAACTTGAAATTGAAAAACGTTTTGTATGAACGATATTTGGGGAAAGATTGCGAGAAATCTTGATAATTTATCATCGCATCTCATTTACTAAATGTACCCTGAACGATTATTGCACTCAGTATGGAATTTAACAAAAAGAAAATATAAGGTAAAAAAAATTACTTTACTCTTCATGTACTGTTTATGGAAATCTAAACAGTCTATTTTATAGAATCCTCATGTTGCAATGATCTAAAATTCTTAAATCACATAATTTTAAGGGAGAATTTACATGTTGTTGGGGAGATAGTGTTTGATGTTGCATATAGAGTAATTTAGCTGGCAGAAGCTATCCATCAATTATCATACGATACTTTACAAAAAGGTCACATGTAAATGACCAATGAAATGACTGAAATGTCCATATGCGGGTATCCGAATACTTTCGTAACGGTCAACATTGTCTTAACAAAGCGGCTGTTTTATTTTATATATACATATTGTGCGTCGTGCGATACAGAGTATAGACGGCCATTGGTTTACATCAGTCTCCCCCGTCTGCTTCCTCGACTTATTAGGCCTGTCTGGTCTTGCTTCCCATCTATGGCTGTTCCCTTTTCATATTCGAGAACAATCCAAAACTAGTTTTTGTCCCAGCTTTCTTCATACCCAGCCGCCTCTCTTCAGGTTTGCTTCTCGTATCTTTTGATGTGTGGCTTCGTCTTTGAGTTTAACCTTGTTGTTTTAATCTTATATATGCTGGATTCTTTCGCTTTAGATGTTTTTCTCAATAAGGGTTTGTTTCATTTCTGCCTTTGGTGAATTGGGTTTCAAGCAATTCAATGCGATTTTGAGAATTTTAGCCTTTTCAGTTCTTGGGGTTTGGGTTTGTAACTGTTGTGCCAGGTTGGGTTTGATTCTTTTTTTCTTTTTCTTTTTTCAATTTGGTGAATTAGGTGATGAAGGATTTTCTTTAATCCTCAGGAGACGGCAAAAACCTGAGCTTACATGCGTAGAGGACTTGGGAACTAATTGAAGGTACATGTATAGTGCGCACTTTTGAAGACTTGAAACTCGTTTGGATTTTCGTTTTGCATCGGAGTTTTAATTTATCCTATTGGAATTATATTGGATATTGAAGTCTCGCATTGATTGGGTGCGATTGAACTTGCCTTGTTGAATCTGTTTGAAGTTATTGGTTGCTGTTGAACTTCTAACTCCCTGAATTCCTCTCACCTGTCGACTTGGTGAACTGAGTATTATGAAGATAGTCCAGTGATTTGAGCACTTGAACCCTTGAACTCAAAATATTAGAGTGCAGGCTGCATTTCCACCTCTCTTCCTATCTGGTTTAAGTCTTGGGGCACAAGGGTTTCTATATATGCATCTCCCTTTCAGTCCTTGATTCTGGTGACTAACAGAGAGAAGACATATTTGATTATCATTTAGCTCTTGAACTTGGAGGTTGAGTGCATTATTCGTTCAGAATGGATCTAATTGTTTTAAGTCTGTTGTTATTGATGCAATTACCAAGAATATATGCCTCAGAAATTTTCCATTCAAAGGTTTGTGGCGCTGATCACATTGACTATTCATATTCAAATGCTTGTGAACTGTTTTACATAAATGGGAATGCAGTCGACAAAGTTTTTTTCTGCAAGGCCCTCCAATCTTATCGTGCAGATGGTTGCATATTCGACGGATACCTTGGAAGTAATCGATGTGATTCAGATCCTGCACTAGGTATATATCAATATGATTTGTTGGTTACAGTTTCTGGTTTAGAAATGTAATTTCATAACGTTTAGTAAAATTTTGCCATTATAAAGGACTTGCAGAATTTATAGTAAAAATTTTAGAACCTAAATCAAGTGTTACGTTTTTGCAGCTGATTTGGAATTTAAGATAGGAAGAAAACTTTCACAAAAGGAGGAAGGACAGGAAAACCGCTACCAAAACAATCATCCCAATGGTCACAAACGGTTAACCCCAAAAATAGCTGGCATGGCAACAACTGGAGTTTTGGTTCTGTGTTGTGTTTCCCTCTGTGCTTGCTTTCAAAGGAAAAGGAAAGCAACATCCCACACTGTTCTTTCTAAGGAGCCACATTCAAGTAAGTAGAATTGTTCATCACGAATCTTGTCATCTATGATAATTAATAATTTCCAAGCCATGAATTGATATGGCTAAGTTTCCTAGTTATCTTATATCTTTAATTTTTATCTTTAGAAGCAAGAGTCAATAAAAGGCTCTCAAGCTTGTACATTTAGACTATTTACAGTGTTCTGCAATTATGGTACTGTTCTCCACATTGTTCAAGCTTGGCTAGCTTGATCTGATGAAGTGTTCTTCCTTACTTTTTAAGGCTATAGTCGACTAATGAATATTTTTGTTCTTACAGTGGATTCAGTTTCTTCTTCTGATGTGATTTGTACTTCTGAAAAGATTCCAGCCAGTCCACGTCGAGTACCAGTATCACCTAGCCCTTCCAAATTCTCATTGTCACCAAAACTTACTAGACTTGGATCATTACATCTCACTCTGAGCCAGGTTACCAAAGCAACAGGCAATTTCTCACCCTCATTACAAATTGGTGAAGGAGGATTTGGAACTGTGTACAGAGCCCAGCTAGAAGACGGCCAAGTGGTTGCCATAAAGCGGGCAAAGAAGGTAGCATCAGTTCCATTAAATTATGTTGAATATACCACTTATTCAATCCGTCTTTGGTAAATAAGAAACTTTGAAGTTTTATATTAATGGTAGAACTTACGTTCTGGGAAATCAAGAAGAAATTTTTTTGAACCTTTAAACGATTTAGTGTGGTAGAGCATTCAGATCAAGAAAAGTACAACCACCTTTTGATTAGAACTGCATAGCTGTCTCCAGCCTATGGAAGAACTTGATATCAGCGTGAATTAAGAAATCAGATTTTACTTGCCCAGAAATAAAGGTTAAAATGAAGGAAACATCATGCAATGGAATGTTCTTTGCATTTAGCATCTCCTTTCAACTTGATTGATGAATGTCATTCAATCTTATTAAACTAAGTTGCAAATTGTGACTTGGAAGCTAGTCAGTTGGGCTATGAGAGCCAGATGTTTGGGGTTCTTGTAGTTTTGCAAGGTCTTGTCTCGGTGCTATGAAAAGTTTGTGTTGATATTTGCTCAGCGCCAATGTCACTTTAAGTTCAAGCTGGCTTTGCTTAAAGGGATTTCAATTATTAAGTATCATGTCATCAGCTCTATCTAATTATTCAATTTATCATTCTGAAGGAGTTTCTTTGTGTTAACATGAAATAATTGTGTAGGAAGTCTTTGAGAGTCTGCGTACAGAATTCAGTAGTGAAGTTGACCTTCTGGCCAAAATTGATCACCGGAGTCTAGTCAAATTGCTAGGTTATATTGACAGAGGAAATGAACGCCTAATCATCACAGAGTATGTGCCAAACGGTACTCTAAGAGAACATTTGGATGGTAAGATTAGTGTAATCATAAGATTGGCAAATATCTCAATCCAGAACACCTTGATGTCAACTGTCTTGCTGCTATTACTGGCAGGTCAGCGTGGAAAAATTCTGGATTTCAATCAGCGAATTGAAATTGCCATCGACGTTGCTCATGGCCTAACTTATCTCCATCAATATGCAGGTACCTAACATTCAGTTTAATTGATTTGTTTCTTGGATAATCGGAATTCTTTAAAGCAATCCTAGTTTATCTATTCTTTGGGTTTTTTTTTTTTTTTTTTTGGGGGGGGGGGGGGGGGGGGGATGAAATTAAAATCTTACAACCAAGTGATTTTAGAATTTATGCTGCATTCCCCATTTTCCGTACTGTTCCTTCATCTTCTCAACAAAGAAGTAGAATCTACCAGGATACTTTTGATATAGAATACTAGACTTCACAATGTCCTAGTCTCAGTTTGGAGTGAAATATTATTCTCGTTATACATGGCTTTATATGTTATTCTTTTTTCTCTCTTTGCCTTACTGCAACTGCATCATCATCAATAGGAGGGTTGCAGTGATCTGTATCTATCACCCTGTACAGTTATTACACTGAGGAGCCATGGTTTCCACAGTCAATGGTTTCCATTCATCATGTAGACAACAAATGATGATAGAAGTCTTGTATTTGGAAACATGAATGCTTGAAACACCATGCTACTTGAGAGCTATGTTCCTCTTATCCTCTTCCAGACTTGCCTTTTGGGTGCATGCCACATCATAGTCTGTCGAAAACATTTCTTATTCCAATGAGTGCATAATGTTCAGTCTGTGATTTAGACACTTTCATGTGTTCATGTGACATAGATATCCTATAGCCTTTGTCATTTCTTTATGTATTTAATACTAATCGGCCAAATCTTTTGCTGATGTTGCTATAGAGAAGCAAATTATCCATCGGGATGTCAAGTCATCCAACATTCTTCTGACAGAGAGCATGAGGGCTAAAGTGGCTGATTTCGGATTTGCAAGGCTTGGTCCACTGGAATCTGATCAAACACACATTTCTACTAAAGTGAAAGGGACAGTTGGCTACCTGGATCCTGAGTACATGAGGACCTATCAACTCACTACCAAGAGTGATGTTTACTCATTTGGGATTTTACTTATAGAGATTCTGACAGGTCACCGTCCTGTGGATATGAAGAGAGCCCCTGAAGAGCGGGTGACACTTAGATGGGTAAGCATGTATTCTATTACATTCAGAGTTTTTTTGTCTTAAAAAAAATTATTTTGGGGCAGTTGTGGAAGTACTGTGGAACCTCATGTTACTCTCAGAACATGGGATAACCATTAATACATGTGAAACACAACGCCGATATGATGGAGTGTATCTCATGGAAACACCAAAATTACGACTATGCCTCTATCAAATGATTCTTGGTGCAGGTGTAACCTAGGCTGCAATCTGGAATTGATGAGGCCAAAGTCCTATCTCCTTGCCATATTTATTACTGTCAGCCTTCCACCCAACCTTGCCCAGTTAAATCTATTAATTCTGGCTGGACTGAGATTGCCAAGAGTTTAGGAAATGTAAATATTATATTTCCATTGGGAGTCTTGATTTGGTCCTACGATTAAGTTATTTCAGATGTTGGCTTGATTCTCTCATAACGCCAATGCAGGGTACCTATGTCACTTTTATTGTTACTTTGTTGCTCAGTTATGCTTTCCATGCATTTTAAAGTTACTGCTAACATTCAATTATTTAAGTTCTCAATGGATTTCATAATGTGCAGGCCTTTAACAAGTACAATGAAGGAAATGTGGTGGAATTGGTGGATCCTTTGATGGAGGAAGTCGTCGATTCAGAGGTTCTTATGAAAATGTTTTCTTTGGCTTTCCACTGTGCAGCACCGATTCGAGACGATCGCCCAGACATGAAATCAGTGGGAGAACAGTTGTGGGCAATAAGGGCAGACTATCTTAAGAGTGCAAGGAGAGGGCATTGACTGCAATTTGGGAGTTGTCATTTGTAAATCAATTGTGTTTTCTTCAGCGCTCACACGGCGAAGCAGATTTTTCCCTTGAACAAATCTTACTTTTTTGTTCTTTGCTTTTTTCTTAATTCTTGAACACATACTATGCTGTCATGTAGAATTGAGAATGTATTTAAGAGTTTTGCTTCCCTTTGAACGTTGCTATGATGTCATATAATTAGAATCGAGAGTGGTGTCATGGAAAAGCAGGCGGTGGAGAACAAGAATATGGGTTCAAGGGGGGCAAGATTCTATACCTTAACCTCCTTTGTTTCTATGTTATTCATGACAGCCTCGAAAGTTTTACTTGAATGATGAATGGGACTAAGAGAGAATAAAATAGCACTTTATTCTATCAACCTGGTTACCCTACATTTCACCTGCTGCATGCCAATATTCTCACTGCTGGGATCATTTTGCAACTCTAACCTCTAGAAGATAAAACCTTCCCAAAAGTGGGCATTTATAATTTATTTTCCTGTAACATTGAGAATTATCACATCTAATGGGTTCATGAAGCATACACTTCGTTCATTGCATCATCTAATGTATAAAATTTGATGATATAACAAAACATTATTTGTAATTGTCTGGCCCTCTCTTCAGCTCTAAATTTTGTAAAGATTTTGTAAAAGAAGAAATCAAAGCCGGTCCTCTAGTAATTCTGTAATCTGAGCAGCTCCAGTAAGACTATTCACAAACTTGATCTCATAATTAAGCTTCAATGCTTGCTGAGGTGCTCTAAAATAATTTACTCAGAGGTGGGAACCGGAATCGTAATCTTTTCCACCGGCTCCTTGCCAGCATAGGGTGCAAACTTAATATGTGCTCCGGCATGAAATCGTGCCTTGTCAATATGCCCACCACAGGGGATCTCTGCAATTAAGAAACAAGGCATTTAGATGCAGATAGTGAGTGAAATGCTACAGTGGAAATAATGATAATTAATAAGTGTTTCCTCTGGACCAAATAAGCAATAACACCTCTAATGGTGTAGTCCCTACAATGCATCGTATCAACCAAAACTGGCAGTAGCATTAAATTTAAATGGAAAATACTAGATGAATAAATTATTAGCACAAGAAATGAATAAAACTAGATGGATAAATAAGCAAGCTACTGTGACGAGGAAAAAACCGAATTTTCTTGAAAAATATATGCCAAAGAAATCTAAATTGGCCGAGGAAGAGTAACATACATGATGAAAGGTATAAATCAGGAAGACAAACTCTTCAATTTTTAGGGTAAGAGACAACAATCGGCATATTATTCAAACATGGCATAAATTAAGTTGCATATGCTTGATGGAAAAATATCCATGCGTCAAGACTAAAACAAAAGGAAATAATGTAGCAGTACATGACCAAGGTCAAGTACGCAGAAAAGCATCAAACTTGTGCTAGAGCCCTATGTACGTGCATTGATTACACTATAACTTTGTCCAGATCAAAAACTTGTAACCTGTGTCTTAGACCACCTAATCACCCATGAAAGGTGTGAAATTGGGCAAACAATATAACACAATTACTTACGCTAGAGATCTTGGGAATCACCAGCAGGTGCCTTAAACCGATTTCTCGGAAAAGTAAGAGAGCCTTTGCTAGGGACATCGTCTCCACAACAGTATAAGGTGAAGCATTAGTAAAAGGATGTAAATCTATGAACATCTCCATCTCTTCCTCAGATAAATCTATATCTTCTATCTTTTCATCATTGCCTGAACCCCTCTTTGCAAAATCCCCTGCTAAAAATTGCTTAGAGGCGTTGAAGCCTCCTGTCAAGTCTGGGGTGGACAAGAAAGCTTTCTTCTTTAACAATGTAACAAGGTGAGCTCGTAGGATTATACCAAACAAAACTGGACACTCAGAATGCGGAGGCTCATCAATTACAGGGAAGCCATTGTGCCTTGTAGTCCTAAGAACATGAACTATATTACCAACCTTCTCAATCCCATGAAAGAGCTGAAGCGGGCCTGTGACCACGTCACCTACTGACAGCTGCCTCATATATGGCTCAGCATGAGTTTCAAGGTAAGGAAATCCCTTTGCTTTCATGATAAGGTCATAGATATTGCCATTGAAAGCATCGGCTACAGTCTTGGACACAAGAAGTACCAGCATTATTAATGGCAGCAATAGCAGATTATTGGTCAATTCTAGGATAATTACACAGAGAGAAACTGTCATTCTCATAGACCCACCAAGAAGGGAGGTAGCACCCAGCACAGCGTAAAGTCCGTGGTTAAGATTTGAGTTTGAGCCAACTAACATTCCAACAAAACGTCCATAGGATGCACCAGTAACAATAACAGGAACAAAGAGACCAGCAGGAGCAACCACCCCATAGCTAAAGATGCTTAGAAAAAAGCAAGTAAAAAAGAATATGAGAACTGAGGAGTGTTGGAACTCATCATCGGTGCCTTTACTAAAAAGATTTCTAATAGCATCATCATTTGTGTTAAAAATGAGGCTGGCAAGATCGTTATAGTAACCAGCGGGGCATTGGAACTTCTTGTAGTTACCAGAGCGGCCTATTGTAGGGCAGGCCTCAGATGCATCAGCTGGACAAGGTCGGCAAGTTGCAAGCCATGGTAATCCAAAGAGAAGACAAGATGTGAAAATGGAGATCGAGCAAGCAAGACAAATTTTGTAACCAATGCTTTTTCTGAAAAAAGTCAAAATATAAAAGTGAGTTCAGATAATATGTTGCCACAACATTTTATAACACTAAAAATATTGTACACATCACAAATCTGAAAAAGGTGGCTTACTCATTTATGAGATTGTAAATTCGGAGAACCTTCTCTAGAAGAAAATTATATAAACTTCCCAATATGCCCCCTATAACTCCAAGGGCAAGCACAGGAGGCACATCCACAAGATGATATGAAACAGATTCTGAGTAGACATCAAACATTATCAGCCCCCTGTACCAAAGAGCCCACATTTTCCACTTAAACAAAGATCAATGAAAGCACGGAGTACTAGTGCCACAACAGCTGTTGTGAAGAAAGATCTCCATAGAAGGGCACTTCTCCACCTGTAGAACAGAACTCGGTGCTTAGTATTTTATGGAATAAGGATGCTTTAATTTTGGCATTTTCACCCTTTAAGCTGCACGAACACATACAACTTGAATAACAAATAGACATTTTGGCATGATTTAGGACAAGATGATGAGGCCATGACCAGCATGTGTGACAAAACAATTAGCATACTTACTGCTAGCTTGGTCATGTTGTGAACACTCATCTATGCATGTATACCAAAAAAATACAGACAGATAAAAAAATCACACCAGAAGGGGCTACCAGCTTGCTACTAAAGCCTTAGGAGGTCTTAATAGAGACCTCAGGGATCAAATACTATCTTCATCAAGATGGGAGAGGGCTAACTCTGTGCTTTTTCCATGACGCAAAAAACCATCACCTTGCCATATATAATGCAGGAAAAACTCCGAAGTACGGAAAAGGTAACAAGCTCTTCTTTCTAGTGTGTTAAACTAAAATAAAATAAGTGTACCTCCCCAAAAGGGAGTATTAGAGCATAAATATTTGGTGTTCATGTCTGAAATGTTTGCACATATATAGGCGTCATTCCATCCATAAACAAAAAATAAAAATAAAAATAAATAGCGAGCACTACTATATAATTGTTAAGTTCAAGGTTTTGCACCAGTTCCGATCACCATGTGAAAAATTGAGATACATTAAATTACTATGATGTACAGAGCGAACAAGAACAGATAAATATGTTAAAATACCAAGATGCCATCTCTTCAAGAGCAAACAGCACACCACCAACAGGGGCACGGAAAGCGGCAGCAATTCCAGCTGCTGATCCACATGTTACAAGATCTCTTCGGTCTCGGTCATTCTTGAAAAAGCGTAACCATCCCCATGTTAAACCATATTTCTTTGACCCACCCTGACCTAGCAATGATGCTATACATGCACCAGTATGGACCATGGGCCCTGCCTTTCCCACAAGAAGGGATGATGATACAGCGGAAATGCTGCCAACTATCTGTTCATTGAGCAGAAAAAAAAAAAATAAGGCACTCTCACCATTCTCCAAAACAAGGACTGCATGGATTTCTGCAAGAAACATATTGAGCTTGCCAAATGTCTAAGATTTTTTAAACACTCGAACATTCAACTGCCTGATGGTTGGCAACATTTGAACTCAATGTCTGTAGAAGAATGCTATATTGGTAAGAATAGTAATTACATAACTTCAACTGAAAGTAGGCAACTTGAGTTTCAAAGCTAATCAAAGTATCAAACAGCGGGCCAACACTTAGGTTGTAGAGATACACATACCGAATGCCTTCTTTATGAAAGTTTAAAGGTTTAGCTTATTAATATTGGAGGGATTTCATCGCAGTCAACACCTCTAACACAAGTAGCTGATTCAAGATTAGCATTGGAGAAATGCTTCTTAGCAATTTAGTAGATTCGTATTAGAAAATGTCATATACTATAAATATCAAGGAGTAGCTGATTCAAGAAAGTAGGCAAAACTTATAATACCTCGACTTGCGTTTATCAGATAATATATAAAAAAAAAAAAAAATCAAATTAATTCAGCAATCCCATGCCTCCGGTCTTATTGTAAAAGGAAAGGAAAGCAAGCCATAGAATCCAAAATATTTGATAAAAATATCAGAAACATAAAAATTCCCTACCTTAACAACCAAAGTCCGTAACGTAAATATTCCAGGCGCATCCACGCCGTTCAGGTATGCTTTCACTTCCGGAATACCCGAACCGGCAGCCGCCGGCGCTATAAAAGCCGTAATTATAGACGCGAACAGAGTCAGAACGAAATTAGACACCGAAAATACAAGAAATGCCATTCCATACCTGCCAATACATTTCCCAAACCCATCAATAGCTTCCCCAGAGCTCATCAAAACAAAACAAAATAAAAAGAGAGAGCAGAGTCCCATTTTTCAACAATCATTCTCTTTTATTTGTCTCGGGAAAATTTAACAGTTTCCACCGAGCCAATCAGAACCAAAGTGCAAAATTCAGAGTGAAATTATATAACACCTGCTCTCCAACATCATGTTAGAAGTGACGACGAACTTCATGCCGGCGAGATTCTCCACGGCGAGGTTATTGCAAAAGCCGACGAGGCTGACAATCAAACCTATGAGGAAGCACAAGAGCCACTTCATAAACGTGTATTGGAATATCTGCAACTTTCCCCGGCTCCTCCAGTCCTGCTTGAACAGCTCATTCTCGAATATCCTGCAATTTTTCCATTTTTCAAATAAAAAAACATTTTATCAAGCAATCACGATTTACCCATTCCGAAAAAAAAGAAGAAAGTGCTTGGAACATACTCGTAATCGAGGCTCTCGATGGGACAGACATTGACGCCGACGATGGCGACTTGGGAGGAGGAGTTGGGGACGGATCGTAGGCCGGAGAGCAAGGGGACGGTGATGGAGTCCTCTCGGTCGGCATTGGGATCGGCCGTGCTGATGATGACGCTGGACATGCTTCTTTAGAGTGTTTCAGTTGAACACCATCTGGATTCTGCTCTGAACTCTGAACACACACAGATAGAGAGAGAGAGAGAGACAGGGTCAAAGCTGATTCGGAGTTTCTCAACTTCTCAAGTTCTGAGACGAAGGTTGTCGTGTTTGTGACAAGGTGAAATTCTAGTGTCTTTTCTTTTTTAATAAAAAAAGTGGTAACGAGTGATGACAGTGTTTGGTAATTACATAGTCATCTGAATAATATTAATTTTTATTTCTTTTTTATTTTTTAGTTTACTAAAAATTATTTTTTAGTATAACTTAAAATTAATAAATACTGGCTTGACAAATTGTTAGGCTAAGTTTAAAAATAATAAATAAGATTTAAAAGAAATATACTCTATGAAATACAATAAAAAAAAATTGTAGAAAATAATTAAGCCAAATATACTCGCTGTCTTGAAAAAAATTAAAATTATTAATAATAGGAAGCACGAGAGACACGGCACTGACTTTACGTGAATGTGGGGGGTACTATAAAAGCCGTAGGAACTGATCATTTTGACTTTACAAGTCTGTTGGTGTATTTATTTTTGTTTCTTTAAATATTTAAAAAATTACTATAAATGAATTTGTATATTTTTTTAACATTTTAAAAAAATATTCGATAATTTTTTTATATATATTCACTTTCTTTTAAAATGAATAACAACACTTGAACACCCTCTAATTATAAATATGATTTCTCAAAAAATAAAATTTACCGGATAAGTTGAGGGTGCTGCTTAGACAATGAACGATTATGATAGCGGGCGCTCAGCGTTTACCGCTAGGCGTATCGCTGGTTATAAGTTTTTTATTTTTATTCTTTCGATTTTTTTAAGTATTTTTTAATATTTTTAATTATTAAAAAATACATAATTTTATTAATAATCACTTCTTTAATTATTAAGTAAAAATAAATATAACTAAATAAAATATATAAATAGTAAAATTTAACGAAAAATTTGAAGGATTGCGCTAATAATTTTTGGACAATAAATGTGCTGTTGCTTTTTTTTTTGTTAGTAGCAAAAGAGGATATATATCCACATCAGTCCTCGGGATTCCCTACTCTCTCTTTTAAATTAATTTTGCATTTGTTTTTTCTATTTTATTATGTCCTAATTAATCCCAATTCACAAAACTAGTAATATCTTGATTTTTATCGGATTACCAAATATTTTTTTATTTAGAACACTAGTATTGGATTATGCATCTATATATATTTATATATTTACATAATATGATCTTAAATTAGGCTGCATTAGATTATGCATATCTAAAAATTTATATAGTTATGAAAAATGTTTCTACAAATTTAAAAATGTATTGTTCACTCTTTAAATCTTATTTTGTTATTTTTTTCTCTCCTTCCCCTCTCTCTCCACCAATGAATAGAATTTTAAGAAAAAAAATCTAGTGGGTGCTGAATGATAGAATTTGCAATGGTACTAATTGTAAAATATAAAAAAAATTAGGAAAAAAATAAATAATAATAATCTTTTTTTATTATTTGGCTCAAAAATGCTTAATTCAATGTAAGAGGTTTTTTTGATATATAAAATTAATTTCTAAAAGATGTGATTTTGTATATGTATATAGAGAAACCAATGTTAGTGCTTGCTGATTCGTGAATTTGGTAGATTCATTAATGTCTATTGTGATATATTGTCGATAAATTTTGTCATACATCAACCACTATTCACCCTATATTTGACAGTTTTTTTTTTCAAGCTCTCTCTCTTCGACCTCTCTTTCTTCTCAAACTCTCTCTATTCGACCTCTCTCTCTCATCAGATCCCCCTCTCTCTCTCATCAAGCTCTCTCTCACCAAGTCCTCTCTCTCAGCAAGTCGGTTCACACGTAGGGTGTAGGGTGTGGGATTTGGCACAGTAATTGTTAAAAAGATTTATTCATTGTCAATATATCTTGTAATACCAAGTTGGCCAAGACAACATATATATATATATATATATATATATATATTAAAAATGTTATTATCACGAGATAACTCAATTTGGATTGAATAACACTCTTAACCTATCTCATCTTATCATTATAATGTTTATAAATTTTTACATAAAATATAATAAATAACTCAACTTTTTAAATTATAAAATAATAATATTATTAAAAAATAATATTTTAACAATATTTTATTCAACTTTTAACATTTATCTCATCTCAACTCACTATCCAAACCTAACCTAAAAGTTTAATTAAATTAATATCTAACAGTAACAAAACATTTTAATCCATGATTTGCCATTTTCGTGACCCGTGACGTGGTCTTTACATTGATAGAAATTATTAACTATTGGTCAAAAAATTTATTAAAATTTTAATATTCGAAATCGTAACAAAAAAATAAAAATCAAATATTTTTTTTTCTAATCACAAAATCTAAAATTTATGGAAATAATAATAATAATAATAATAATAATAAAAAAGAATGGAGAGGAGAGTAGTGTAGCACAGTGGCAAACGCCCTGCTATCAATAATTTATGGGTACCGATAGGATTATTATTTTTTTACTAAGCATTTATTATTTATAGTATATTTAGATTTTTTTATTATTTTATTTTAAGTATTTTTTTAACGTCTTTAATCATTAAAAAAATTAAAAAAATATATAATTTTATTAATAATCAATTTCTTAATCATTAAATAAAATAAATAATAAAATAAATAAATAAATAAATAAATAGTAGAAAGATGGTAATCCTACCTTTTTCCATAATAATTTATGTCGTGTTTATCCATTTAGTGAGGAAAAAGAAAAGGACAAATTTGCTATTATTTTGCAGGATTTATAAAATAATAATAATAATAATAATAAATTTTTTAACAGTAAAATAGAAAACTGGTATGCTTGACTAAAATTTAAAACTTTCAAAATTTTGAAAACTTCATATTTCATCATTATAATTTTTTTTAATTATTACATAAAATAAAATAAATAATTTAATTTTTTTAAATATTAAAATAAAAATAATATTAAAAATATATTCTAATAATATTTTATTTAACTTTATAATTATAACTTCAACTCAATTCAATTCATCTGCCTTTTAATATCAAAATAAAATTATGAAATCACATCAGTTGTGTTCTGTACGTAAATGCTTGTACTCGATAGGAGGAAACTTCCGATGAGGGACTCTTTTTAGCGTAATAAAAAAGACTGGTAGCGGTAGGTGGCTTCTACACTTCTCTCTCATTTCTAGCCCAAGGAAGAGACTGAAAGACACAGCTCAATTAAGAACAGAATATATTTTCGAAATTGTGAAAGTTTACCACATTACTAACATTAGTCCGTACTCATTAAGACCCAATTTATTTATTTTTTAATGATCTAAGCTTTTTACTATTCTTCCTGATGATTATAAAGTCGGGAAACTTGAAGAGAAATGGTCAAGCAAGCCATAATTTGGTTCATCTTTTTGGATGTTCCCTATAAATTATTTGCATCAAATGACAAATAGAGTAAACTTAAAGCCTAATGAGTACGTATGAGTAATCTAAAATTGGGTCTTAATGAGTACCTCCTAATGTTAATAATGTGGTAACTTAAATTTCGTCAGTCTTTGGTCTCGTTCACTTTTATAAAAATTTTCATCTCATCTCATTTAATCATTACAATTTTTTTAAATTCTCGCACAAAATAAAATAAACAATTCAAAATTTTTCAAATTCTAAAATAAAAATTATATTCTAATAATATTTTATTCAACTTTTAATTTTTATTTCAGTTTATCTTATCTCATCTGTAAAAAACAGATGAGGCTTTAAAGCCATAAATATTTAAAATTAAGGCTGATATGGTTGAATTCTTGACGTTAATTTTGAAAAATAATGATTGAATTATATTAAAATTTAGAAAATTAAAGAGTTTAGAGAATCTCGTTTGAATTCAAAACTCACTTTAACTCATCTCATCATTATAATTTTTTTAAATTTCTATATAAAATATAATAAACAATTCAACTTTTATTTTACTATTTACAAATCATTTCAATTCATTTCTAAATCCAAATTACTCATTAATCCGACATGAAACACTTTCATTGGTAAAACCAAAACGACACAAACGACAACTGTGGATACAATTGCTGTGAGCTTTTGGGCAAAATTATCCTTCAAATCGATTCAATGAATGTGACTCATCTTAAATCACAGGGGCCTGAACTTATGCACTGTCAAACAAAAATACACAACAATAAATACGACAGCGCACTATCTCACCCAAAAATAAGCTTTTCTAAGTGAAATACACGTGGCCCAATCGTACTCGTATGTATCCCAATCACGTTGTTTTCCTAGAGACAACGAAATAGATTTTGTTTTTAGGAAGAAATTGAACTTATTTGCACTTGCACATTTTGAGAGAGAAAGAGTCACATCTTGTGAGCTCTAAAGATAATAATGGTTTATTCAATTTAAATTTAATTATATATTAATTATGTCGTGAAAAATAAACAATAGTTTCTTATTTGTATGTATTTAGATTATGAAAGAAATTATAAATTAAATTTCGTAAATGGTAATGGATAAAAGTAAATTTTATTTAAAGTAAATTTTGTCACATACCCCTCGTGCTATATACCCGACTTCAGATTGTAAATTACGTGTTGTAAATGGTAATGAATCAAAGTTAATTTTATTTAGATTAAAAATGAGATAATATCACGTAATTTCATCAATTTGATTTTACAGTTACTTTTATTACGGCAATTGCTTGAGTTTGATAATACTATAAAGTATAGATACAATTATGAGTTGTACAAACATCGCGCATATTTTTTAAAAAAGAGTTGCAGCTACTATTAAAGAATTAATTTTTTTATTTAAATTTCCAAATTTACTTACTTTTTCTAAAGGAGTATACGGTGTTTACGCATTTTATGACTGCAAATATCATTTCTACTTTTTCTATGCAATTCTAAGGGAGATCAATGCTACATACAGTTTTCATTTTGGAGACTGCAATATAAGTCTAGGTAATTTTATTTTTTTAAATTACAAAAATATCTATCTTAAAATAATATTTTTTTCTCATTTAATAAAGAATCTACACATACAATCTCCAAGTGAGGACTGTAAATAGAATTTATATTCTAAGGGCAGCCTCCTTTTGTCCTTTACAACATAGTTAGCAAAAGGAATTTTTTCTTGTGCCGAGATGTGCCCAAAATGAGTGTCCAATTATAATTTAAGAGAAAGTCTACTATGAAGTCTCACTTTGATCGCTCTATTTGACTGGTCAATTTTTTTTTTTTTTACTTAGTTGTTAAGAAAGTGATTTTAAATATATTGATGTATTTTTTTATTTTTTTAAAATATTAAAATGTATTAAAAAAATATGAAAAAAAAATCACTGGACGGTACGTGCAGCGGTAAAAGTGGGGCATACTCATAATTTAATCGTCCCTGTACTCTCTCCCCAATTTAATAACTGAAAAAATAAAACAATTTAAATGAGAGTAATGCTAGAGAGAAGTCACTGTAGCAGTGCACATTTTGCACTCATTACATGATTGCTTTTAGTTCTCTATTTTTTTTATTTTAGATTTGAGAGATGTGTGGTCTAGATGATGCCACATCATGTGTATAAAATGGTTGCTTATAACAATGAGTTCTATCTATATTTATTCTTTAAATGAAAGCCTACAAAATAAAGGTATCATATTCAAATCTTAACACGCTTTACGAGATTCTTCAGAATTTATAAATTTTTTAAAATAAACAAACTCGATTCATTCAAATTTTAAAGATCAAAAAAGATAAATCATTGTGGTTATTAGCATGTTTAAAATTTAGTTTTAAATACAAATTAATGATTCGCGAGTCGAATTCGAATAAGGATATTTAAGTCTTATTCGAATTCAAGCTTCGACCGAATATGTATACTAATCGAATTCAAACATCCTTCTTTAAATTCGGCTCAATTTAGTTCATTAGTATTTCTAGATCCAAATGTAATGTTGGGTGTGCTAATTATTTTTTAAGGAATTTGTTTAAGTTGTATTTAAACTATGAAAAAAAAAAACCACAAAAGAAGGGAAAAAAAAAAAGGAAATGAGAAGGTTTATGTCCTTGATATCAAAATTCAAAAGAGAAATAATATATACATATCCTAAATGCATAAATTTCGCACAAATACTATATAAAAAAGTGAACTATATTATGAAAAAGTGTGAAAAACTTATTTTTTCTTGATGAGATTCATATTTTTATAAAATATTTGTGCAAAACTTGTATATTTGAAACTTTTACCCAGCGTTACCCAAATACCAAAAAGACAGTTAATGCAATGTACTTGTCACATCAGGTTGTGAAATTACCATAAAACTTATAAGAATTATCGGTTTCCATGTGCAGCATGCGCGAGCACCCAACCTAAGGGGGTTGACTGTTTGGATGCATAACACTTGTCATGACAAAAACTTTATTTTAAAATTTGAATTTAGAATTGATTAGCACAGAAGAGAGACAACCTCAATTCCACCATCAAACAAGTTGAGATCCTTGAAGAAGTTTCCCAACAATGTCCTCTTTGCATGGGGGAAGTTTCAACAGTTTTGGAATTACATGTGGGCACGCAATTTCTGCTCTTGGATTCAGACAAAAACTATGGTACTTTCATGTTGCTCTCTCGAATAAGGATGTTTTTAGCATGGAAACTTGTCCAAATTAGTATAGTATATCATGGTCACTCTAATGCTTGAGTTAATTTTAAAAGCGGGCATATTATGTGGCCATCTCTCGTCCATGTACTTGTTCACGGAACGCAACTCGCGTGTTTTCTAGACTTGTATTAATTGATGGGAGTTGGATCTTCTTAGAATAATATATAATATATATACAAGGCTATATATCATGTCAAAAGCGTGATGGTCTGATGACATATGATCCAGTTCTTCAAATAAAAAATTTGAGTTTGAAACCCCACCCCTTATATAAATATATATATATATATATATATATATATACATGACAGCACATGGTTTTTTTTATAAAAAAAAAATGGATTTTATTATAAAATAAAAAGTGTGAAAATATTTGGCGCAAAACTTGTACATTTACGGCTTGTCCCTAGCATTACTTATCTTCTTAGAAAAAATCTATTCATCATCTTTTTTTTTATAATCCTTTCATCATCCCATAATGTAGTATTAGATGATTGGTTCACAGATTTAATATAATAAATAATATCCAATCATCTAATACCACATCATGAAATGATGAGAAGATAATGAGAATTGAAATGATGAGTAGCATTACTTATTTTCTTATACTAAACACTAACACTAACACTTCACTAGCCTACTTCAAAAAAGTAGGATTAGAGATAGACAAGGGCATGTTTGGACACTATGAAAATTCTCAAAATTTTTTAAATTTTTCTTAATTTCATCATCAATCATCACTCAAACATAAAATACTTTTCAATTTCAAATTTTCAGCTTTTGAATCTAATCATTATTCAAATACAAAAATCAATTCAATTTTTGCAAACTTTAAAACAAAAATTATATTTTATTTTTTAAAATCTAATAAAACATCTTCACTTAAATCATTCCACTATTATTTACAAAATTTTGAAATATTACAAGTGTCTAATCATCCATTAAGCATTGCGAAAATGAGAAAGAGAAAGTCACTCAAAACTCAAAAGTCAAAGGTTGTAACAATCATTTTAGGTGAGTAATTTATGGTAAGATGGTGATGTATTCTTAAATATTCTGTGAATAGTAATAAAATAATAATAATAGAATATTAAATAGTAGTGAATAATAATAAAAAGTAGGTGAATAATAATAATAAAATAATAAATAATAGTGAGTATTCTCAGTACCAAAACTAGGATTGTTGACTCTGTCCCCAAAGGCCCAGCAAGCCCGTAATCTACAAGTTTATTAAAACCCAAAACGCAGCATTTAGACTTTGTTTCCAGGCCTCGTTATAGCTTTGCTTGGTACTCCAGGACTGTGGCCCAAGCCCCGAAAGCCCTGGCCCTGCAACATTATACATTGTTCTCACTTCTCCCACCTTTTCTCTTCAAAATGTTCATTTTTTTAATAAAAAAAATCAATATTCGCAATTCAACTCTTTTGTTTTACAAGATAATAATTTAATTTAATTTAATTTATTTTTTAGTTTGAAGTATTATATTTATACCAAGTTACTACTTCAATTAGTGCTCTGAGCTAGTCTAAACATAACTTAAAAATGACAAAATTGAAGCACATCACATGTTAACATCCATCAAATCATTTAAAAGAGGTAGTTTATTGTGTTAGTTTTCTCTTATTATTATTATTATTATAGTTTGTCAATTTAATATTTAGATTGATTTTAACCCATTATTATTTATTATTTTACTAACTCTACGTCATACAAAAATAATACAAATACGGGACATCCGTGCACATTAAAAATCTGAAATTAAAAAATATTATATTTGAATGGTATTTAGATGTTGAGATGAGATAAATTGAGACAATCTCGACATCCACATATAGCCTAATAGACATATAAACAGTGAAATCACGGTTAGTTGTTCATGTGTCTATTAGTGTGCACATATGCCTCTATAAGTAGCAATACCCTTTCCCATATTTCATCACATTTTAAAGATGATAAATTCTCATATCTCAAATTTTGAAAATTTATTTTAAAATTAAAATCTAAGGAACTTTACATACTAAAACTTTAAGATACTCTAAAAGGATTATGATTCTTGTAACGATTCATTAAATAGGTTCCTTTCATAAAGTTGGTGCAAAGAAGGCATCTTTTGCAATATTGATATAACTATAACTAAGTTGTAAAATATAATAAAATAAAATTTGAACTATTTTTTGAGTTTGACATATTCTTTTAAATGAAATCTTTCAAAATGTGATTCTTCCGTAGTTTCTCATATTCAAGCAGTTATTTAAAAGAAATCTTATCCATAAGAATTATACACACATATATATAGGATAAATGCTATTATGTCTCCTTTATATCACTTATTTTTGTTTAGTTTACGTGATATCAATGCGTGAGAAGAAATTTATTATAGATACTAATATAATTAGATCTGCTCTTTATAGATAAACTTAGGATTTGCAATCCCAGGTAAGATCGGTTCATGATCATGGGATTCTTTTCTATCAGATAAGAATAGCTGATGTACAAAAGGTATTTTTAAGTATCACATGACTTATTAAAAATAAAATAAAAATTAAAAACACAAACATATAAGAGATAGACTAAATCTAGAATTCATTTTTTTTTTAATTTTTTAAACATTATTTTATTTTATATATCTATATTATTTATATATATATATTTTACTACTTCACGTAACCTAACTTCTAAGTTAATGGGATAAAATGAGTGGCATAATGGCAAGACTATGGAGAGAGAGAGAGAGAGGTAGGTGGTGACAGTTGAGCTAAAACTCTACCGTCCAACCCGAATGAGCCGACACGTGGAGATTTAAATGGTCAGAGGTCTGCCTCCAAAGATCAAACTGAACAGTCTTTTGTCGGAGCTCATTTTACGCGTACTATGAGAGTTCCGGCACTTGAAAAGCAGCAGCAGAAGAAAAAAAGGTGGCATCATTGGTCCGCCACGATCTTTGATAACAATGTTAATACGTATGGACATTGAACTCTAATCTGGCACTGCTTCTTCTTTACCGGGCACAAGTCTTTTGCTACTCTAGTGATCTCCCACAAAGAGTGAAGAAGAAGAAGAGCGAAAATGGGGTTCTTTGTGGGGCTGATACTTGGAATTGCCATGGGACTAGCGCTGATAGTCGGCTTCGCCCGGTGTGAGAATGTACGATCAAAGCGCCGGTCCGCACTGGCCACCACCATTGCCGCTTTTGCAAGGATGACCGTCGAAGATTCCAGAAAGATCCTCACTCCAGATCACTACCCTTCCTGGGTCGTCTTCTCTCAGCGCCAGAAGTTGAGCTCTCACTCTACATATTTTCCGAGTCTCTTACATAATCATCTAGAGACTGACATTTTTGTGGGTTTACTTTCTTTTTTATTTTGGGGTACAGTTGAATTGGCTTAATCTTCATCTCAAAAAGATCTGGCCTTATGTTGATGAGGTATTATTTGTATCTAGTTGAAAATAAAAGATTAATACGAGTTTTGTGTTTTGAGTGATGGTGATTTAGAGGATGAACTTGGTGATTGTAGGCAGCATCTGAGCTGATAAAGACTTCGGTTGAGCCCGTTCTGGAGCAATATAGACCGATTATACTGTCCTCGCTCAAATTTTCCAAGTTCACTCTCGGTACTGTGGCACCACAATTTACAGGTTAATTACCTACATTCTGTTTCCGTTTGTAATTACTAGTTTGATCGCATTTGGTTAATGCAACAGAGCTTATTGCTAGAAACCTTATGATCATTACTTATTAACTTCCCATAAGAGGTATTCAGTTCCTTTTTAAGTACCGCTTTTGGCAAGTCAAGAAGAAAGAATCACGATCTATTATATAGAAAAGAATAGTCTTTTACTCTACAGTACCACTATTTCTCTTCTTCCGCTTCAAACTTAAATATTTAGCTAGTTATAACAAAATTGCTTATATGTAGTCAGTCATTTCTTGCAAAAATGACTATTTTATATTAAAAAGAGTCTGTTTTCGTCGCAAATAATTATTATCGTGACAAATAATCGGTCACAAATACTCATTTTTCTTGTAGCGCTTAAGGTTCTTATGGATCAATTTTATCCTTTAGGAGTTTCTATTATTGAAAACGGAGATCAAGATGGTGTCACCATGGAGTTGGAGATGAACTGGGATGGGAACCCAAGTATAATACTGGATATTAAGACTAGACTCGGTGTTGGACTTCCGGTGCAGGTAATGTTTTTCTAATTTTTGTATGGAAATTAATCTAGGATGGGATTTCTAAAAGGTAGAAATTAAGCACCAACTTTTAGGTTATGATATATTTTCTCTCCCATTTGAATGTGGTGAGGAAGTGAAAAATAATTGTAGCTCCATTTCATTGGAAACTTTAGCTTCTCTGGGAAGTGTTACTTCCTCTGAAAACACTGACAGTGTATCTTCTTGAGCTTCCTCCCTGAATGCTTTGATTCTAATTTTGATGCTTTCTTTATTCTGTTTAGGTGAAAAATATCGGATTCACGGGGTTTTCAGGTTGATTTTTAAGCCATTGGTTGAGGAGTTTCCGTGCTTTGGAGCTGTTTGTTGTTCTCTAAGAGAAAAGGTGACACGTCTTTCTATAACCATCCTATAAGATATTGGAAGTAGAGAGGATATATACGCATAAATTATGCATATCAGATGACCTTTTATCTTTTGGAGTTTTCAATCTCTCTCTCTCTCTCTCTCTCTCACACACACACACACACACACATTCACAGTGCATATGGTTTTGTGAATATTCAAATTTCCCTTGCAGAAAAATTTGGATTTTACACTTAAAGTTGTTGGTGGTGACATATCAACGGTTCCTGGGCTCCAAGATGCAATAGAGGTTTGAGAAAATTCCATCACGTGTCACTATTGTTGCCATTTTACCAGACTGTTTTTTATCATCAAGTGCTAATATCTTATCTGACTTCTATGAGTTTTTTGTTCCTGAATATGAAATTGTAAATAAAATTCTAGAGCGTATGGAGAAAATTTTAATATGAGTTCTAGGCCTGTCATCTTTAAGTTTGACCAGTCCAATCAGACACCAAAAGTTGTAACTTGTAAGCCCCCCTCTCTCCTCCCTCCCCAAAAAAATCTACTTGAAAAGCTGGTACAGTATGTCTTAAAATATCATGTCCATTGATATCATATTGAGGTTTTGGATGTTCTGATAACATCTGGTCCCAGATGTGGATATTAGGATTGTAGTTCAATACATCCTCCCAATTATTAATGCAAGAAATTAATTGTGATTCACAAAAATTAGATAAATATGTTTCATGCTCTAGTTGACAACTTGCACTTGAGCTTAGCATGGTTTGGAATTTATTAGGTCGGTCAAACAATAACAGAAACATTCCCAAGTCAGCTCCCGTAATAGTGAATTTGGTGCATACTTAAGCAGATTTATCAGCCAAAGTTCACAAGGTTTTGAACTTGGGTAACTTTGACAGAAGAACCAATTTGCGAACTTAACTCCTCCAGTGAAACTAATTTGCGTTAATGTTTCATTGAGTTTTGACTAGTGATGCACCAATCAGGGTATTACATGAATAAGCTTATTTTTTGTTACAAACTTACAACGGAGAGTCATTGTCAGAGAGTGACCTTCAGTCAGTGTCAAGGTTTTGAACTATAATTACGAGTTGTATTCAGTTTGCATACTGAACTAATTATTGTATGTTTATTTGAAATGAAAAAATTTACCAAGATTTGAACTTTTTTTGCACCATGGGATAAATTAATCGATAAATTTTGGTTTGGTAATTTGAGAGATAATTTGATAGTACATTGTGTTTGTTGAGGTACTTTAAGGATTTATATGTGTAGCTGTGTTCCATGGCCAACTATAATTTCTGGTTTCCATGCCTTATTTTTTTTTTCAAATAATAATGCCATGCATTGAATTTAGTCTTTCAACACCGAGTAGGTGTATCTTATGTAGACATCGTCGGGATTTGCATTATAAAAAATCTGTGTAACGAAGAGGTATATATGTTTATACAGAGTACAATACGGGATGCTATAGAAGATACTCTTATGTGGCCTGCTCGAAAAGTTGTACCTATTTTGCCTGGAGATTACAGGTAGGCCTTCATATGGACAAGGATACGAGCTAAACCTTTGGCAATTGCGATTATTCTTGTAGTTATCTGTGGTATCGTTGTGCATGCCATGAACACAATGGATATGCATGCTGATGCCTCTAAATGGCTGGGGGTGGTCTTTGCTCATTGATGATCATTTTTATCATTGATCAGCAGCCTTGGCATGCGCTTGAGTGACTATATCAAGGTCGTAAGAGGGAGAAAGGAAACGTGGTCTTTGCTCATTGATTATTATCATTATCAACTAGCTGCCTTGTTATGCATGCATTAGGTGGCTAATGGGGAGAGAGAGAGAGAGAGAGAGAGAGTGGTGGTCTTCGCTCATTGATTCATGTTGTGATTTTCTTCAGTCTAATAGTTAGTGCTTTTGTTGTTTAGTGACCTGGAGTTGAAGTCTGTTGGGATATTAGAGGTGAAGCTTGTGCAAGCAAAGGAGCTGACAAATAAAGATATCATTGGAAAGTCAGATCCCTATGCTGTATTATATGTACGACCATTACATGACAGAATGAAACGTAGCAAAATAGTTGTAAGTTCTTCTGCATTTTCCTTAATTCCTGTTTTCGTCACTTGGTTTTGAAAGAGATCCTATTTTTTTTTTTTTTATTCAGAATAATGATCTAAACCCAATCTGGAACGAACACTATGAATTTATTGTTGAAGATGCATCCACTCAACATTTGGTGGTGAAAGTTTATGATGATGAGGGGGTTCAGACATCGGAGCTCATTGGGTGTGCTCAAATACAGCTAAGCGAACTTCAGCCCGGTAAAGTGAAGGATGTTTGGTTGAAACTTGTTAAAGATTTGGAGGTCCATAGAGATAATAAACAGAGGGGGCAGGTGAGAATGCAAAATGCTTTGAATATTTAAACTTGTTATTGACTGTGAGAGCTACCTTTCTCTTTCTGTTGGCAAATTTTTGTTTGACCAAACTTTGAGAATTGCAGAACCTGTCCCCTGCTGATGCTATGTTAACTAACCTCCGCAATGTTATATGCCTTTCTTCTTAAAAGAAAGGTACTTCCTGCATGCATCCTATAAGTGCTTTCTGGGATGGATCTTAGGCTGACCAAATTGTCTTCTAGTTCTAGCAATAAAATTCATAACTTGCAATGTTGGGAATAAAGCTGAAAGGAAGTCTGCTTGGTTGCCTTGAGGGTGATAAATTCTAAAATGATCTTGTTGGGTTTGGAGCTGCTGCTCAAGGTGTTAATGTACTATGTATGCTCTGAAGAGTAAAAAGACTCGAATGATCATTCTATAATGAACCGTCTGTTTTGTGTTGTGTGCATTACATTTGGTAAATTGGTAATACTGCTAGTGGAATCGGCTCCCCATCTGGGATGTCTGTGGTATCTCCAAGGAGATTTATAAGACTTCATATTGTCCTACATATGCTGAAATCTTCATGTTTTCTTTTCTTTCTAAACAGCCAACCTTCCCTACCCTCCCCTCCACCCACCCCTTTTTATCTGGTAAAGCACAGTTCGGTGATGATAATTTGATGACTTTTTTACTCTAGAGGCTTCAATGGTCTTGTGAATATTTTATTTTGAGGCTTAAGATGTAAGACTTATCAATTTCGGCCACAAAGAAGTATTTTTCAAACTTAAATCTATTTTTCACTTGAGCTATATTTTTTGGAAATAATGGCAGTTTAGATAAAACGAAGTCCATCATAGCTTTTTGTCTCAAGATATTTTTTACACACACACACACACTCTTCTTTGTCCGAAAGGTGCTTAGAAATCATAGAAACTGACCTACATGACCCATATATCTGACTATTTTGTGGACAACTTGGGGTCTGTCTTTGAGTCAGTTGAGTCATTATGTTGCAAGAGAATAATCGATTAAGGAGATACACAAGCTCATAAGTTGAAATAATTCCTTTGTGTTTAGGATGGTTATGGGATCTGAATAGAACAGTTACTCTCCAACTAAATTTGCTGTAGGATTTTATTTTTTGACTTTCGTTGTTGCATACTTGGTGTTATTATTATTATTTTTTTTTTTGGGGATATGGATATCTGTGTTTATTTAAGTATGTTAAACTTTCTTCTTTGTGCTTTAGGTGCATTTGGAGCTTTTATACTGTCCTAATGGGATGGCGAATATATTTACCAACCCTTTTGGCTTTAATGTTTCAATGAACTCCTTGGAGAGGTTTCTTAAAAATGGGGTTAACGGAACAGAAGCCATTGAAAATGAGAAATCAGTCATACAGAAGAAAAACGAGGTTATTGTTAGAGGAGTTCTTTCTGTTACTGTGGTATCTGCTGATGACTTGCCAGCAGTGGATCTTATAGGGAAGGCCGATCCCTATGTTGTACTCATCTTGAAGAAATCAGAAACAAGAAATAAAACTCGGGTAATCTCTTGGTTGGCCATTCTTTCTTCCTTGATTTGTTTCCTTTTGTGTTTTTTCCCTGGCCTCTTGTTTGGTGTCTTTTAGTGGAATCCTGGTGCCCTTGCATGTACCATACTGCTCTTGGATTCTTGTGGGCATAGTGCAGTTACCTCTAGTTATTTGGGCTGTAGATTACTAGATATACTTACAAGTCCTTGTTTCTCAGGTTGTGAATGAGAGCTTGAACCCAGTTTGGAATCAAACTTTTGACTTTCTTGTTGAGGATGGATTACATGATATGTTAATCCTTGAAGTCTGGGATCATGACACATTTGGAAAGGTATAATTATTCTATGATTATTATTATTGTTATTCTTCTTGTTGTTGCTGCTGTATATTTTTCCATCAAGATGTGCAAAATCCATAGTTCAACACGGTTGACTTCCTGCATCAGCAATGTGGCGTGTTAAACCTTGTTGGCTCTGGCTTTTTTGTATGGGGTATGTGGACTGTGGAAATCCTAGCTAAACAGATGGGTGGTTGCATTTTGAATGAGCATCATTCCAATGTTAAAGTCCCATTGTGAAATATCTGGATGGAAACAACATATCGAAGGGTCTCTGACTAATTAATTATGGGATAGAAACACTTTTTCCACCCTTAAACTACTTAGGTTTTGCACTTTGCACCTCAAGCTACCAAAATAGTCACATTCACCCCCCAAACTACCATTAATTTGAAATGCGGACACTCCGTTACAATTCGACATTCAGAACTAGGTCATATCACCTATTTTCCATCCATCTTAATAGGGATGAATGTATTATTTGTCAGTTTTTAGTGGTCAGAGGGTGCAGTGCATCAGTTGTGATAGGTTGGACTGCAGAGTACAAATCCGTTATTAAATTGAGGTTTCAAAATATACTTTCCCCATTAGTTATCGGTTATTTAGGATAACATATATCAATCTTTCTCAAAGGTGGCTGCATCTTAACTGGATCAGTGGACCCAGTTACACTGATTGATGAGTCTATGCCAAGTAATGTAATTTAATGGTGCCCATCTGCCATATCATGAAGAAGGATCATTAGACAACTTCCCATATGGACCCAGCTGTTTTAGTATACTTGCACAAGAGAAAAAAAAAGTTTGAATGCACACATGTATTTGCGTGTTAATATATGCTTGGAGTTTCTTGGTTGATTTTTCTTTTTTTATGACGTGCAGCCTCACCAAGGTAGGCTTGAGGAGGAAACCTGGATAATGACCTGAGCATTAGAAACATGTATCAAGTAATTTAAGAAAATTTTTAGTGCAGAATTGAACTCAAGATGTTGAAGTCCACAAGCTTGTCCCAAACCAGCCCTTTGACAACTGGGCTGCATTCTGACCCTTTGAATAGTATTTCAAGGCTACTTGAACCTTACAGTGGTCATTTAATGTTATCACTAAGAGTGCTTTCAGCTTTTGAAGATGTGAAAAACAGAAATCAAGCATTTTCTATGTAAAGATTGCTGCTTTCAACTTGCTTGTGGTGGCTATTTATCTCGAAATGTTTATATTATGTACTAACACCTATTTTTAAATCATGCAGGATTATATGGGGAGATGCATCTTGACACTAACTAGGGTTATATTGGAAGGGGAATACAGAGAGTGCTTCCAGCTAGACGAAGCAAAATCAGGAAAACTGAACTTGCAGCTCAAGTGGATGCCACAGCCAGTTTACCGTGATTCTTAAGTGCTCCTGTTCTGCAGCTGATGGTGAGACATTAAGGCCCCATTTGGATGTTGAGCTGAGTTGAGTTCTTTATGAATAATTGTGAGTTGAGATGGTGGAGTAAGTTTTATGGAGCCCACTTAAGATGAGTTTATATGTATTTATAAGAAGTTGAAAAAATTTGTGGGTCTCGCGTGTAAAAACATTTTGAGTTGAAAAATGTTGTGGATTTCACGTGTGAAGAGATTTTGAGTTAAGATGAGTTTAATGATTTAAGAGTTTGATGTTTGGATGTTAGACTCAGCTTAAAATTAGATTGAACTCCAAGTTTCAAACGGGCCCTAAATCAAAGAGGTTTTATCACGTGCTAAATGTATTAAAAGAACATTGCTGACACTGATACGAATTAATAGATTCATACACCTTGTATCAAGTATTTTTGAGTGCTATGTACATAATCTCACAACAACGGCTAAATGTAAATTGGTGAGACTTTGATATGGATACAAATGGGCTAATCATTGCATAATATTGTTACATGCTTCCTTTTTGCGTTCCATGTAGTGTTCTGGTTTGTAAACTTCTGTTTGGCCGGTATTATCAAGTGATCTCTCTCTCTCTCTCTCTCTCTCTCTCTCTCTCTGCCATCAAGTCAGGTCTTTGAAGCCCCCTACCTGAAATCTTTTTCCCATAAAGGGTTGCACGTCAGCGAGATCTTTTGAATTGGTCCCCAACTAGCCGATTACTTTTGTAAAAATTAGAAGTGATTGGTAAGTGCTACCAAAGCATTGTGCGCTTTACACCCTTTATCCCTTAATTCCAACATCGTGCCATAGATGTATATCCCAGGATCCAAGTCAACATGATTTTCAAGTTCATGGGACTCGAACATTTAGCTGGGATACTGTTTTGACCGGCTGGATGCATGGTCGAGGCTTCGAACTACCGTTGTATGCCCACAGTTTGGTTCCTTTTCAAGAAGTGCTAAAATTTTCAACTACCATATGGGGATCAGCGGGTGAACATCTTACATTATCAAGAGCCATCTTGTTGATCAAGTGAACATCTTACACTATCAAGAGCCACCTTGTTGATCCTTTCTCTGACGTGGTGAACTTCATTGGTAGTTGGTATTTCTAGCCCTGGTTTTGCTTACCACAAAATGTTCACGGGTTTGGTGCAAGAACTCAGGCTCTTCAGGTGGAAAGCAGACTGCATATTATTAATAGAAGTGTTCTTAAAAGTTGGGGGAGAGGGGTTTGGCAGCATAGCAATATTTCCAAATGAGAGACAAAGGAGCTATCCAGTTACCATAACAGCTCTAAATAAATAATGCATCTATGAATTGCACGTTTCAACTGGATACATGAAATGGCTTTGGCTATGTATGAACCGTGCATTCTCATTAGAGCAGACTGTTGGACATTTAATTAATGGACCAAGTGCATCTTCCATAACAGAGAATTAGAAGTACAATAATTTGTTTTGATAAGCAAACGAGAATTTTATTAATGACAATAATCAAGATGTCCAATATTCCTTTTCCGTAAGGATGCAACCATCAGCAAAGGCAGGCCAGAGTTCCTTTGTACAGAATACAAATAACAAGCTTGATCATCATATCTTTCTCTGTAACTCCATTCCTCTCCGAAATCATGTAATGCCACTACACTTGAAATCTAATCACTAAGTGGCAACCTGGCCAACAACACTCCGTAGATAATGCTTCTTCAATTTTCTCCTCCTAATATTGCTTGCCCTGCCTTACCAGAAATCAAACATGTCATAATGTTCTTATATCATAAAAGTAGATCACCATAAACATTGGCATCCCAAATTACTTTTTAAGTAACTGATTAATTGCTATCCAGGTCTCTATATTTTGAATTTAACAGTTGGCAAAAGTTGTAGCATGACATTGCAGGCTACTGATGCTGAGATCAACACAAGTGAATGACCCAAATACCCATTGAATATGTGCATGAGTGCATAGCTATGCGATTAATGCTCTTACCTTGGCTATTTTTATAAATGGCATGTAATTATTTACCATTATCTATATGTCCTCATGGCCAATGACTAGTTATACCAATTGACATTTTCTTTTATAGTTTGGCTTACTTTTTTCTGTCACATGTCATGTGAGGCAGAGAAAGAAAGTTTGATTTCTGTCTTTCGTGGCTAACCATTTGAAGAGAATGCAATGACACCTGAACTATCTAACATTCGTGGTTCAACAGTATTAGGAAGCTGGCATAGTGGCATGTCATGCTACATTTTTTACGTTAAACCAAAGTGTGTGAACTCAATATGCATATAGCTAAAGCTCTTATAAGTGATGGTTTTCAACAAGGTATCTGAAATTGGTTGTTTGTAAAGTCATTGGTTCAAGTCTTGTTGATACCATTCTGTTAACTTGGACTGATGGTTTTCACAAGTTAATAATAAAAGTAAGGAATGGTTACACACCAGTACTGATTGTGTAATATGAACGAGTCAGTTGCCACTCTTTTGCCATCATCATTTCGATTCCAATGGTAGACTGCATGTGTCCTATTTTTTATCTCCAGCGTAGAGTGTCCATAACTGGCTTCTCGGAATGCAGAATAATCTGGTTGTGGATCTCTAAACCTGCAGCACCAACTAACAGTTGTTAACCATAACTGCACTGCAGGAAAATAAGTATGATTTCTGCTAGTGATTACAGGAGGGACTCACTATTTCACATGACTCATCATTGAAAACTAGTAAGGACAATAAATTTTACTCGATCATGCAGGCCAACTCACCTTTCAGCAAGACCTTCCTGATTTCCTCCATCTCCAACTGTTATGTAAACAGGTGCGGATTTGTCTGGTACAGGGTAGCGGTCCCCACTAGTTATGTTGTAGTTTATGTTTGAAATTCGATACTGAAAACGCAAAATGAATATTCTTAAATTTTGGCATTGCTATGTTGCTTCAGCACCCATCTTGCTAGTAGATCAGCATAAAATATGTTCTCCCATTGTGACAAACTAGATTTGAAAACCCAAGGTTTAATTTGCGAAAATTGGAAATCTATAAAGCTTTCTGCAAATGAGTTAAGATTCAAGGACTGATTTGTATTTAACAAAAAGAAAAACAATTATTTCTTTTTCATGGGTTATATCGAGAAGTTTTCCATTACTGGTTGATCCATGTCTTGAATTATCATGAAAAAATATATACATTGATATACATAAAAATATACCAAAATTAGAATATGAAAGCTGGGAAGAGTGTTGAGTTAGTTCAATAAACTATATTCACAAATCATATACTTTCGACTTTAAATGTTAAAATAAAGTGTTTACTGTTCAAGATTTCCTTGTATCGGCATCATAAAACCATTCTCCAAATTTGTAATTTCCTTTTTGATAAGTAAGAGTAAATTTATTGATAAGAATGAAATAGGCATAACCTGTGTACACATGAACTATACAAAAGAACAAACAATAGTTAGGACACAAGAGAAACAACCAAATTTGTAATTTTTAAGCAGAAATTAAAATTGCCTACTGCATATCTATGTCAACAAGATTTTTCATATGCAGAATGATCCAAATCAAAACTTCTGCTCAAAGTATAAAGGCTTAACATGTAAGTGAATGCATTGGTTGTACAAGTACTTAAATCCTCGTACTAACGATCTTAGTTGCTTAAAACTTTAATATCACGGACTCAATGAATCCAGATAAATGATATGCATGAACAGATATGGACCGTCCCCAAAAAACCATGTCAATCTGAACAAAAATAATCTGCATGCAAAACAACATGAAATTATAGAGGTAAAGAACCATACAGATCTTTCATAGGCATGGACCCCAAAAATCCACGTCAAACTGATCGAAAAAAAACCCATTTGCAAAACAACATGAAATTATAGAGGTAAAGAACCATACAGATCTTTCATAAGCATGGACATGGCCAGCAAAGACTACATCAACTTTGTAATGGATGAACCAACTCTCAAATATAGCTCGCATACTTTCCCCCTCCATGTAGTGAGCTTCATTGCTATTGTAGATTGGCACATGCATAAGAACAATGAGCCAAGGAGTCTTCTCCCTGTCAACCCTTGATAACTCTTCTTTAAGCCACATCCATTGAGGGGTGTACTTCACTGTCAGAATCAACCAGAAATTCTTATGTTTGTGATTCTCCATCCACTTTATTTATTATTTATACTATACGTTTATATGATAGATATTAAATGATATACCTAGATATAAAATATATATGCTTAATATCCATTATTTTCCATATTTGAAAATTGTACTTAACCTGTAATGTACGTTACATACCCATAATAACATAGGATAAACTATAATATTATTATAATATATTTTTTGCTAAGTAATCAAATATTTATGAATAAACACAAAAGACCAAAACTCTGACTGTGTTATATTATTATAACTAGTAAGATTAGAGTATTATATTATGTTAATAGTATAATGCTCATAATGTAATGGTACTGTACTACACTATATGTAAAATTTAAACATGCCATAGCTATACTTATAACTTATATATAGAGTTTTATATAGTTACTATAGGTATAACGTGTACATGTTATCATTATACTTTCATATAACTTAAGTATAAATGACTATATGTATCATCAACTCAAATTAAAAGTTTTTTAGTGGTTAAAGTTTATAGTATGATTTGTATTTATTTATAATAATCAATGAAACCTGATTTTTTGTAGCTGGAAATTAGTTAATATTAGACGAGCCGAGTTTGAACAAAGGTTCTTGAGCTCGAGCTACCATATAAAAAAAAAAAAAATGGAATTCTCACATGATGCAATTAATAAACTAGCAAATATTTCCTCCATTGTCTATCAAAAGAAAATTATAAATTTTTGAAACCAGCAATAGACAGGGAAATGAAAAGTTACCAAATGATGAATAGCTGGATAGCACGATTATATGAGCAGATGCACGCCTGATGGAGTACCAAAGAGGACTGCTGCTTTTGGAGGCCAAATAAGGTGTAGAGTATCGATGGAGGTAGGATTTGAAAGGAATAACTTCCCCCTATGCATATGCACTTACAGCCTCTCAAAAGTTATACAAGAAGTTTTATAGGTTGTAATTCTAAGAATATGAAAATTTTTTAAACAAATGACTGTATAACCCATTTTGTTAGTAGAAAGAAAATATATTTATGTATCTAATAGTGAAGTCCTCACAATGATCCTTACAAGAAAAAGAGCCAAAAACAAAATTTCAAAGCTATTTCAAAGCCATACAATGATGTGAAATGGCAGTGACCTGCCATAACTGCCATGACCAAAGGTCTAATCAGGTCAAACTGTCTAGTTAAGGGAGAGAGAGTTCCATTTTATTCAAAGAACATTGGCTACAAGGGCCCATAAACTCATAATCGCTCCTGCACCTCTTATAAGTGGTCAAAGGAAATACAATGTTCTAGGGCTGGTAATTGACAAAAAAGCATTCGTGCAGGTAGTAACAGTACATTGGGTTGGCACCCTTCTGCCTAGCAATTTGCAGTTGGTTCACTTTTTGGTAACCCTTTTTCCTCGATCCATATTGCAGAAGCAAAGAGTGGGAGAAACATAGATTTCCTAGAGACTGTTCTAAGATTTTGAAAATGAGACGATGGGGCACTATAGCAACAGTGCAACACAGTTTGTTAATGGACCAGAGGGTATTCACTATCTCCCTGTGTAGAGAATTTTATGTGATTGATTAAAAATATACATAATCGAAATAGGCCAGGATAATAAGCTACTCAAACAGTTTGATGAAAATATCTGTTTAACCCTTACCATATAAGGCATGTACTCTATTTCATGATTTCCAGCAGCCCAAATCCATGGCTGATATGCTGTACTTCGTTCAACGAATTGACCCCATGTGTCCCACCGTAAACCAACATCAGTGTACTGATATCTATCAGCATAAGAAAGATCTCCAACAAATAAGACAGTTTGTCCTGGACTCTGCATGTAATGCTCAAGAGTAGAAAGAGAGTTGTATGTCTGGCCCAAATCTCCTGCGACGTAAATTAAGGTCATTGATAAATTGTAGAATTTGGGGATGTTGAAAAGATGCCTCAAGAAACCTTAGACATAACTGAACAAAAGAGAGAGTTTCTGGAAGCTAGAGGTGACTGATTGAGGAAAATTTGCATAAAAAATCATATTAGATGGTTGTTCATGAGCCATATAGACCAAGAAATGTATATTATGAAGGAATGCCATGAAGCCAAAGTTCCACTAGAAGACCCTGCATAGAAAGAAAACAACCCACCGATGATCCCAAAATGGTAAGTAGCATCTGGATCAATCCTTGGAGGTGTTTGAAACCAAAATTCTCGAGAAGAATCACCACTCCCTAACTTGTAATAGTACTTGGTGTCATACTGAAAAAAAGAAACCATTAAACTAAAAAAGGAAACAAATTACAGGACGAGAGGCAAGAAAATTCTAAATATGCAACTAGAAAGTGGACAATCGGTGGCTTGTATCAATTTGGAATACCCAGCACTGTCTACTCATCCATTACAAACCAATCCTCCATTCCTTCTAAGGCATTGTTAGATTATAACCTAACAAGTTAAATTTATCCATTCCAATTAGCTTAAATTTATGAGATAAGTTGTGATTAAAAATGGTATCAAGACAGAAGTCTTAAGTGCAAACATGATCACACTTCATCCCCCCCCCCCCCCTCCCATGTCAATTAAATATTATCCGTGTTGGACTTATTAAAAGGGACTCTAATCCGAATGTGAGGGGGAGTGTTGAATAAGACAAAGTGCTGATTCAGTAGGTAAGATAAAAGGGCACTGAAGAGATTACAATTTTGTTCACCATACATAAGAAGCCTGGTATATTGCACAAGACAAAGATACCTTGGTGTATATGTGATCGAACAATAGAGGCAACTGTTTAGTACTTATTTTAGTACATAATGAATGAGTATTTACCTTGAGGCCATCGATGAGACAGTGATGGATGTAGCCCGACTTATATTTGTAAAAGGTATAGTTTGTCATTGAACCCTCTGCAGTAAGGTCATATCTATTCTTTGATGTACCATATTGTACTTTACTGGGCCCTGGTTCATCAGCTGTCACCCATGAGATGATTACAGCCTTTCCATCATAGTCGCCTTGGGTAATATGCACCTAAAAAAGGAAAGATATGTATTATGTAATTGTTGGAACAAAAGGGAACAGAAGATAATCATAGTAATGAAATGCATGATGCCCATTTCCACCTTTATCCGTCTTGATATTCCAAAGTTTTCCACTGGAAATATCAAAAGTATGAATTCTTACTTGGTGTGGAACATTATGACCCTTTGGAACTGCAAACACTTCATTATCAAGAGGGATGTCTGTAGACGGCCACTCAGAGCGAATGAAAGTACTAGTTATCCCAGCATTGCCAGTATTCACAGAACTCAAAAGGACAAAGAAAGTGAAAGCAAGTTGAAGCAACAAGGACTGCATCCTAGCAACCTCCAGCATGATTGTTTATCAACCACTGACAAAAGTATTATCAGCTGCATCAAAGAAATTGTCCAGTTTATCTATTTTAAGCATAGGTAAACCATAAATAAATGAATACCATTTTTATCCTATTTAAAACATGCGTTTCCATTCAGGCTATAAATGCTTCACAATAAAAAGGAAAAACAAAGTAGAGCAAAACCAATGCTATTTTGAAGTGGTAAACGGTAAGACAAGCAAAGATTTTTTTAATAAAAAAGTTTGATGCCCATTTAAACATCAATCTGATATGAAAGATAATCCTCTCGAAATAAAACTTCCACCATGCTTAGATCCTCCAGCCCCTCGAAAAGAAAAAACAAAAATCTCTTCTATTCAGTCAAAAAGAGATTATTTCCAAACAATTACCATCATTCCCATTCATTTTTCGTCAGAAAGCGCGTCATATAAGAAGAAAAAAGGTATAAACCTGTCTACATTCAGCCTTCAAGTACAATCCATAATTAACTTCAAAGGAGACAGTTAGGACATTTACAGAAGGGTAGCTTAGCAAGCAACTTTGGATTATTAGACTATGCAACTCAAGACTCGAACTTTCCCTTTCTGTTACTTCAAACCAAACTTCCTACCACAATTTCACCTCTGATAAGCCAGTTTCTTATTATACAAAAACGCCAAAATCCGTTTCCACCTGACTAACTCTCAGCAATCTTTTTACTCGCCGGTTCTTTCTTCTAGGCTTTCATCCTCCACTACTGCTTCAATTTCTGGGCGAATAATTCTGACACCTATCACATCGGGGAGTTTTCACATTTCTTGAGAGTTCCACTTCTACCCTGAATGGTTTCTTGCCACCAATATCCAGGAAGACGACTTCAACCCGAATTGGCACAAACCCTCTCAAAGCTCAGCCCCAAAATTCCATGGTCCAATCAGAACGATACCGCATAAGCATGACCACCAACCATAAATTTATAAAAAAGAAAAGACCCAGATCTCTAGCCAACAGCCAGAAGTATTTCGAATAAAATAAAATGCGAAAAACCTTTTTTTTTTTAGGAGGGTAAGTAAAACATTCATATTCTATCAAGGACAACTCTCATTCTTCAAAATCAAACGCCACATAGAATGATCAACCATTAAGGATTTGAGAATTTCATGATACAATAAACCGAAAGCATCGGGTTTGAATTCATTGCTACACCAATAAAAGTAGTCTAATTAATGCACAACATAGCTAAATGAAAACGAACAATGGGAAGTATTCGAGAAATCGATAGCAAAAGAAGTAGAAATATGATATCAGCATAATGGAGCAGAAATTCTCAAAACTCCAGAGAGAGAGAGAGAGAGAACCTTAAAAGAATTTGCAGTGTTGGGTAGAGGGCGAGGATGCCGATTGTCGAGATTAATAATCCATGATGGAGGTGGGAGGCGTATGGTGGCAGGGAGAGAGGCGCTGCGTAGATATGTAACTTAAGGAACCGTATGTGGTGCCAAACCATTAGCGGTTCTCTTTGAAGGGACCTACTGAGTCATGGTCTATGTCTGATCAGACAAAATTATCATGTGTCCAGTTCCCATTATATGCTCCGAAAATAAAATAAAAATATACGAAAAGAATGTTTAAAACAAAACCATCACAAGTTTGTTTAGGCTATGTTTCGATCTAAAGATGTTAATCCATTTTAAATCTAGGCTACTTTTTTTAAAAAAAAAAAAATTCATAAAAAGTTAAACTCATCTTACCTACATTATACATTCAAACAGATATCTTAATCTATTTACATTTAAACACATCTCAATATAACCCACAAAATAATATTATTTCTAGATCAATTCAGTTAATCTAAGATCACCTCAACATACAAACACAATTTTAGAAGAGAGTGAGAACTGAGAGAAAATAATACAAAAAGGAATTTGCATTTTTTATCCATTAATCCATAATCTTATACATACAATAAAATTTATAAATTGACATAGTTTAATCTAACTTGTTAGATTAATAAATCTAAGATATTACATTAAATCATATCAATGTATAAATTCTTTTGTGTAAGATTTTGTATATAATTATTAAGATATAAAATAAATAATAGAAATATATATATTCTCATTAGTTTAAACTTTTGAGACGAGTAGTGATTTCATATGGTATCAGAACAAATGTGTTGAATTTAAACTCTGACTTTACACTCTATTTTATTTAATTAAATATTTTACATATTGGTCATACTTATTGAAAAAAATTAAATTACACGTAAATGAAAGTGTTAATATATAAAATAAATAATAAAAATTTATATTTTCTTATTAATTTAAACTTTTGAGACAACGTAACTAACTTTTGAAAAAGTATATCCAAATTAATTAAAGAGTAAGAGATAGCTTCCTTTTTGGGGTGATTTTTGGTACAAAGTTCGTAAAATGTGCTCAAACTTTTTGTGGTGATTTAAACCGTATACTTGTGTGCTCTTGATCACTGGTAGTCCGGAAAAAGGGTGGCGCAAACTGCAAAGCATCGGTTATAGACAAAATCGAATGGGCTGACTTCGTTGCTATTATCATGTTCAGCTCAGAGATGCAAATGGCGTTGAGTAGACAGGTCGAGCATATGTTTTGCATTGGAAACCGTGCCATTCAGATTTTCCAGAAAATATGTCGGTGAAATTCGTAATAATATAATAAAAATTACAATAAAATTAAGACGAAATCAGTTTGAACTGAGGTATAAAAATATCATTCTTTTTAAAATGATTTAAGTCATTTGTGATGTACAAAGTCTCAAATTAACTAATAAAATAGAATTCATCTTGACTCGACTCTTCCAAAATACAACAGTCTAACTGATCGTCGTATGACTCAAATCTATTCTGCACAAATAATTGAGCTCAAAACTCTATTCAAAAGAATACGTCTCTTTTGTTTGAAAATATTCTCAAAAATATATATTCACTAAGCTTGTTATTCTTATCACACTTTCTTCCAAGTATATTCCTCTCTACATATTTAACCGCAAGACTGCACACTTATATACATATATAGTTGATAGACGTAATTGGTAAAAAGAATAAAATGAAATAAAGTAGCTAACGACCCATTAATGCTATGTTGAACTAACGACCCAACGTCCAAAAAAGCATTAAAGCAATAAAATTGCTTGAAACCCAAAACGGTACGATCTCCAACTGAAAAGCTATTAAACTACTAACAAATTATGAGAGATGATAAAAAGGTAAAGTGAGAGGGAATCACCTTATCTTATATCTCTAATTCGATAAAAAGGTTCTTGGAGGACTCCATTAATAAGAAGAGCATATGAGACTGTCTTAATGCATTTCATCACCATTTCAATCCACTGATTACAGAAGCCCATTCTACACAACACAGCTCTAATGAAATTCCACTCTAATCTGTCGTATGTCTTGCTCATGTCTAGTTTCAGTACTATGTAACCTTCTTTGCCTGTCATTTTAGACTTCATTGTATGCATGGCTTCAAAAGCCATTATCACATTGTCAGAAATGAGTCTATTAGGCACAAAGGCAGATTGAGTATTAGATATGATGAGAGGCAAGACAGACTTAAGTCTGTTGGCTACTACTTTAGAGATGAGCTTATACATAACATTACACAGGGATATGGGTCTGAATTCAGTAACTTTAGTGGGGTTCTTTTTCTTGGGAATTAAGCAAATGAATATGTTATTAATATCAGAGATATTACCATTTGAATTCAACACCAGCAGGATAGCTTCACTGACCTGTTTACCAATGAGGGGCCATTGCTTCTGATAAAATGCAGCAGGAAAGCCATCTGGTCCAGGAGAGCTGAGACCCTCCATCTGAAAAAGGGCCTCTTCAATCTCTTGTTGAGTGTAGATTCTGGTGAGGTTGGCATTCATATCTTTTGTGACTCGAGGCTCCATAGATTCCAAGCAGGTCGAAATGTTTTTTGGTGAGGAGGTGGAAAAAAGTTCTTTATAGTAATCTTGGAAAAGAGAGCTAATCCTCTCATTGGAATGCACTTCCTACCCATCATCATCTACCAGTTTCTTGATCATGTTGACTTTTCTTCTAAGGGAAGCACATTGGTGGAAAAACTTGGTGTTTCTATCACCCTCTCTCAACCACCTCTTCTTAGCTCTCTGCTGCCATCTGAGATTCTCTTCCTCTAAAAGTTTGTTTGTATCCCTCTAGACCTGCTTGATTTGATCATTAAGTTGGCCTTTGTTCTTTTTCTAAAGTTCAGTCAATAAAGTCATATTCTCATACAGCTGTTGATTAGAATTGCCCCACCTTTGTTTAATCCATTGCAATAGCTTCTGTTTGCACTGGTTAAGGCCTGCAGAGACCTTTGATTGAGGCAGGTTCATATTGGAGAATAAGAAATGGGAATCAAGTGCAAATCTGGAAGGATAGATGGATATTACATACAAATCCAAGTAGGGCCCAAAGTAGTGTTAGAGTGCTGGAGAATAATGCAACAGTGTCCAATTTAATTGATCTAGTTACTAAGCAATGGGATAGAGCCCTGGTGCAGCAGATTTTGAATGCTAGAGAAGCTGATATCATTCTCAAAACTCCCATAAGCTCACTCAACAGCAGAGACAAACTAGTTTGGCAAGGCACAAGAGAAGGTGTTTTTTCAGTGAGAAGTGCCTACCACAAGGAACTAGAGAGAAGACTACATGCCTCATGTCAAGCCTCAACCAGCTCTTCCTACAAAGCAGTATGGCAGCAGCTATGGCAATTAAAGGTGCAGCCTGAAGATAAAGTCTTCCTTTGGAGATCTTGCTTAGAGGCACTTCCAACTCAATTAAATCTCTTCAAGAAAAGAATAGTCGAAAATCCCCTCTGTCCTATTTGCAATCAGGAGGAAGAAGACTCAGTACATGCCATATGGAGGTGTGAATCAGCCAAAGATGTGTGGAGTCAGTGCTAAAAAAGATTACAGAAATGCCACCTCCCTTTCATATCCATGATCCAACTACTTGAAGTATTATTTCAGACCATGGATTGCCAACTCATTCAAGAATTTGTTGTGGTTGCAAAGAAGATATGGTGGAGAAGGAATAGCTTTATCTTTAAAGGCTCTTTTGTTCACCCGAATGCTATTATCAAGGAAGCAAGAAGTCTCTTGGAGATGCTAAATGAGGAGAGTTCCAACCAGGACAGTGTGCAAACTTGCAACTCAGATATGGATTGGCAGGCTCCCCCATCAAACTGGATCAAGATGAATTGGGATAGTGCAGTAGACAAGGCCAAAGGAATTATTGGAGTGGGAGTAGCAGTGAGGGACAATTTGGGTCAAATCATTGCTACCATGAGGACCAAGAAACACATCTTCCCCGATCCATTACTAGCAGAAGCATTTGGAGCCCTCAAAACAGTACAGTTTGGTTTGGAGCTTGGGCTATCTCAAGTGATCATTGAAGGGAATTCTCTATAAGTCATTAATGCTCTAAAAAGGGAGATAGAGGGCTGTAACAGTGCAAGCATGTTTGTATGTGAGCAAAACATCTTCTTAAATTTTTTGCCAAGTGGGAGGTTTCTCATGTTAGGAGAAATGGCAATACTATGGCTCACTTGTTAGCAAAAGATGCTCTTTCCATCTATGACCATATTGTAACGTTGGGAGTTCTCCCTTCTTGTATCCCTTTGGTTTAATAGAATGGAATTGTTTCTCTCAAAAAAAAAAAAAAAACGTAAAAGCAACGGTAAAGAAAAGTTATGAGAAACCAACGTTACTAACTAAAATGTTTCGCTACTGGCAAATCTTTCAAAAAAAAAAAAGAAAAAAGAGAGAATAAAAGCAAGCTTAAAAACGTTCAAGCAATAAATCTCATAAATCCTAACAATTATTTTAAAAAATACCAACAAATGTTTGATGCTCTGCTGCTTAGCATCTCATTTCAGTAATTTCATGATTTTTTTTTTTTTACAAAAATCAATACAAATATATTTTTTTTCGTTTTAAGAATTGTCAAATATATATATTTTTCTTTTAAGAATCATTTTTAAATGTATATACGTTTATATTGAACAAAAATTATAAATCTATTTACAAACCTTTTTATTGACAGATCAATTAATGTACAAATTTATCATATCAGCTTACATGAAAAAGATATTGATACTTTGCCTTATTTTATAAATATAATAGACCCCACACTAAATAGTGTTATACACCAAGCTTGAAAGTAACATGCATATAAACACAATTTTTTTTCTAATTTTATACAATCATTTTTAATTAAATATTATTTTTTAAGTTTATTTAAATTTTTATTTAACTTTGATTGGTTTTAATTAAAAAAATAACATATAGTTATTGAAGAGTTGTATAAAAACTATAAAGAAGAATTATACTCATTAGTCACTATTCACTCTCACACAGTATAATTAGCTACTATTCACTCTCACACTTTATATCTACAATTTTTTTCTATAGGGTATGGGATGTGGAGTAGTAAATAGTGACTGATAAGAAAAAATTTTCAACTATAAAAGGGTTATATTTGCATCATTTCTCAAAGTTTATTTTTTTATTTTTTTTATTAATATTTCCTTTTCTCTGTTTGTGTGTATATTTCCTGACGTGGAAGAGAATATTGAACCCCAGATCAAGATATCAGTCGCTCTCATTGAAAGAAAATAAGTACCATAGGCTAAAAAATAGTTCATATATATATATTATATTATACTGTTATCTCACTCTTATTTTAGCATGCGAATACCACTTTATTAATCAATTTTTGATTTATGATTTGTTTTTACTGTGCTCATGAACAATAATTTAAGATATAAAAACAGATTTAATGGTTGATGAACAATATCATATTAACACAATGTGATATAAATAAAATGAGATCTTACTTAACTCAAAGGATAACCCTAATCATAAAATTATTCTATTATCGAGACAGAGTAGAGCGCACCATCAATAATATCACTAAATTGTAAAATTTAATTTGTAAAATTTATAATTTATAATTTAGTTTTCAAATTAAATTATGTCACATAAGAAGTGTGTGATGTAGAAGTGATCTTAAAATAACAATACCTCTTATCATAATGTTGGAACTTATTCTCACATATGACACTGTTAAAAGGACTTGTACTTATTATCTATGAGTAAAGATATGTTTACAAGATTATTACTTATACATGTACATTGGATTCACGCGAACACACTCTCGTGAACAGTAACAGTAACAAGTGTGAATAGAATATGAGTGTAATCAGTTCAGTTCTGTCCGAATTTTTATAAATTTTAGAATTGAATTGGTATATATTGATTTTAAAAATTTAATAACCGTATGGATTGATTCATTACCAAAACCAAAACTTTCGAATTTTTTGATTTAACGTTTACATGTGTGGCACTACATAAATTTAGTATTATACTTTTTTCAACACTAAACTTAATTGTTAAAATTTAGTCCTTATTATTAACAATTACTAAACTTAATTTTTATTTATTTATTTTTTTTTTTATAACCTAGGGTGTCTAGCTATTAACAATTACTAATTCATTATTCATTAGTGTCTAATTTATTATTGAGATTAATAGACTTGAATGATAAGATTAAAATAGTAAAATTAGTGTCTAATTATACTAGTATACTATAAGTAAAGTCTAGCTTATATAAAATATTATATTAATTTTATGTTATAAGATTAATAGACTTGAATAATAAAATTAAGATTTTATGTTATATTAATTAACAATTTAATTAGTATATAATATAATATAATATAATATAATATAATATAAAATTTAAAGTACGTATATATATATATATATATATCAATTCAATTTGATTCAAATCGATTTTTAAAAGAGTGGGTCTACTCTGTCGCCCCACTCTTACCGCTAGGCTTATCGTCCAGCATTATTTTTTTTTTCTTTTCACATTTTTTTAATATATTTAAATATTTTTAAAAAATAAAAAAAAATATACTAATACACTTAAAAATACTTCCTTAATCACTAAGTAAAAAAAAAAAAAATTTGCCAAGCGGACAAAAGGAGCGGTCAAGTTGAGGCGGCAGACTAGTGTTTTCCTTTTTAAAATATGAAAATCAGTACTAAACTAGTTAAGAACTGGTTACAAACCAAACCGAACCTACCGGTGCGATTCAACCAGTTTTTCGATTTATTTTACAACCCCTAAGAATAATAATCTCATGACTCTATCACATTCTTTGACATCTTTGTGCGTATTTGATTGCTCCTTTTCCACGTTGAAAGCAACAAAATATATGTGAATTAGATATCACATATATATAAACCAAAGTTATGTTAATTTCTTTGTTTGCTTTTATTTAAATACACTAACATTGCCACCAATCATAGACATCTTGCATCACTTTTATCCTTTCTCTTAATTTGATGACATCTTTTGATTAAAAGAATATGATCACTTAAAAATAGCATGTGTTTTTTTATACATACATATGTATAAATATCAAACGAGAAGAAATAATTCTACTAATTAACTATTGTAATGTGCTAGGTATAATATATAAGAATGAGACCATCAAGAGGTTTTCTTTCGATCTCTAGGGCTTAGAGCTGAAGAACGATACACATATGATGTGATACCTACACTATTTATAACTGTTCGATAGAATTTTTTGGACAATATTAAATATTCAACAAAGTGTTATATAAGGCTTATTACATACATTACATATATATAAATATATATATATAACAAAGCTGAGATTTGAATCTTTACAATAAACATCTTATCTAAGTTAAAAGATGTTTTGGGTGTTCATGTTGATCACAATTGAATTTGGGTCACTTAGAGTTCATACTTGAGCTTGCTATTTCATATCTATATATATACCCAAAGCATCTTTTAACTTAGATAAGATTTTTATTGTAAAGATTCAAATCTCAGCTAACAATGCAAGGAACATGTCTATTCATCCGTCAAGCGACTGAATAATTACCATGTGTACAAACATTATTCATCAAAGGTTTTTTCTTGGATGAAAATTACACTTGCAGAAGCGTTGTACCCTATACATAGGTTGCAGAAAGGTCTGTCACAACATTAGTAGAACACATGCATGCATTGTGACGTGCAGCTGAGTTTCAACTTTCAACTTCGTGGCATATAAACTATTGACCGGTGTTTGTAGGGGTGCCATTCGCACCTCCCGAGCGGGCAACCCCTGGCCCTGCCCATTGTCCCTGCAGTTGGGCCCCCCCGTAGGCAGGTGCCTCTGTCTCGATGTCGTCGACCCAATGTGCAGCAGAGAGAGAGAAGTGGAGTTAGGGGCGACATCGAGAGATCGGCAATGGGGCGAAACAGAGAGTAAAAAGAGACGGATGAAAGAGATGTCTTGTGCACCGCGGGAGGGGGGAGTGCTGAAAACGTAAACTAAGACAAAATAATATCGTTTTAGTACGTTTGTACGTTGAATTGAGTTAAATTGAGTTGAGATGATAAAATATTATTTTTTAATATTATTATTATTTTAAAATTTAAAAAAATTAAATTGTTTATTATATTTTATATTGAAATTTGAAAAAATTGTAATGATGAGTTGAGATGGATTTAGAAGCTGAAAAAATTTTTCAAAATGAAGTTATTTTATTAAAAAAACTGTCTTATTAATATATATTGGATCGAACATACGGGTGAAAATTCGAGTAGGCCTAGCTCGGCCCCTGTCCCTTGGCCCGTCTTGAAAGCAGACATCCACCTGCCATGTGCCCTAGGTTGGGACTGGACGGGTTGGCATGGTGGGCCGGATGTGGGGCCCACCCCCCACTCCTAGGTACTTGTGCATATGTACGTGTGTCACTGCATTATGTATGAATTAACAGTTCTTCTATATACAGTCGGTAAATACAATTGGCGTGCAGTCATCCATGCTACATCAGATTTAAAATAAATTCTTTCTCTCTCATCAGCTAGGTCTCTCTCTCATAAGCTTGGTCTTTCATCAGTTCCATCAGCTCAGTCTCTCTCTCTCTCCTCAGCTCTTCTCATCTCTCTCATCAGCTCGGTCTCTCTCTCATCAAATGTCTCCACGTCAGTCACGTTTACATCAGGCCCTTGCAACAAACGTTTTTCTTAAATTAAATGATTTAAATGATAAAGTCGACATAATATTTCATTGCAGGGAAGCTTTGAATCCGAGTATGCCGCCCACCAGTACCTGCTGGATCACCATCATCGTCATCAATGCAGTTTGCTTAGTTTGCTAATTTGCATTGGTTCGCTTGTCAACTTTTTCTTGATGAAGGCCGGCGACATTTCATGTTGTTGTAATTATAAATTTAAAAGTTGATCATTTTCAAATTCAAGGTGTAAATTACGTAAACTCCAAAAAATAGGGAAGTAAATTATTATATTACATTTATATTAAAAATAGCATACTTACCCTCCAATAAAATAGATATTTCTTTAAATAAAATAAAATATAATGGTCCATCGTGGGAGCTGCCATGCACGGCCATGATGGCTTTTATAAAAACCATGGCCATAACTCTCATGACCACCATTTTTTTTTTAAATTTTATATACGATCATTTTTACGTATTTTTCTTCCGCACTACACTGTCATCTATATCGTGAACCCACTCATCAATATCAGGAGACGACCAATGATACTGGAGCTCTGCATGCCCTACACCTCATAGGACTTAAGTAGCCCTCGATATCATCTTGAAGCCACTTCAATAAGTACAACAGTTCCAACCCAAAATTCATGTGCTTCCAATTCTCTTTTCGTATCATTTCTCTCTATTTTCAGGTTAATTTTTGTCTGCATCTTCTGCTAGTTGAAAACAATCGTGCTACATGCACGTTCAAAATATGAGCACTATAATATGAATAGTGCACTATTTTGCTCCCATTTTTTCTTTCTTTCACAAGTCATTTTCAAGCTGAAAATACTAATTAATTCATGTTCGAGTAATGCATGTTCGAGTAATGCTATATATCACACTCTCATTCTACTTTCATTCCATTATATAAGATGTGACATATTTATCACCATTTGATGATAAAAAATAATCCAATAAAAGATCATCCAATAATAATAAATGTATTATATCTTACATAGTAGGATAAAACTCAAATGATAATGTGTGGTGTATAGAATTTTCTATTCATGCTTACTAACTAAATGGCAAACACCAAACTGCTTAATCATCTCTTAAACTCTGATAAAATATACGTCTTTTTAAAAAAAAAAAAATTACCCATCTTAGAAAATTCTAGTATATGCTGGTTTTAGCTTAATTAGACACGACAAAACAAACAAACGAAGTTGGGAGTCCAAGAGTGGTTGGTATGGCATTACAAACTACGACTGGTCGTTGAGTTCATTTCCGACCAAAATTCTCTAAAAAAACCAAAATCCAAACGCAGCAGACTACGAGCTCTTTCTCAAGAGTTCTACTCGACCATGGAAGAGCCATCGTCGAAGGACGATAGCCCCCGAGTCCTCAAAGTCCTTGAAGCTCTGAAACAAGCTTCGCACCAGTTACAATCCCACCCGAGTCCCAACTCGGAGGAGCTCAACTCTTCCTCCGCCATTAAAGCTCTGCTGGAGCTCGAGACCGAGTCCGACGCAATCCTCTCCAAGGACCCAAATTTATCCTCCCTCTCCCAACACCTCTCCGACCTAAAAGCCCTCGTCGAGAACCTCCAGAAATCCCGCGGCCATCACGGCCTCAAATCGTTCCTGGCTCGCCGGGCCTCCACCCACTCCATCTCCCGTGTCGCCGGGTCCATCGAGTCCGAAATCCAAGCCTGGATCGACCGCGAGAGTATCGACACCCTGACCCGCGTCCTGCGCGAGCAGCCTTTCGACAACGAGGTCGAGCTGATCAAGCTCCTGAGTCAGTTCGAGGACCGTGTCTCCCAAGGTTTCAACCGCGAGTTGCAGGATCTTGTCCTCAAATCCAAGCTGTTCTCGTTGCTCGAATCGAATCTGCGCAACCCCAATTGTTCGAAGCGGATACGCGAGAGTTGCGCTTTTGCTATTGGGGCATTAACCAGGTTCAACAAGGATGTGTTCGTGGGCCAAGTACTTATGGGTCCGACAATTGGCTCCCTTGTAACAATGGCTTCCTCAGCATCGATCAGAGTTCTATGTTCCTTGATAAGGTCTATAAAGTCTCCGCTCGTGGACGAGATTGAGTCCAATGGCGAAATACCCAAAATCATAAGCTTCTTGAGTCATCAAGACCTGGAAATTCAGGTCTTGGGCATGGACTGCGTGCTTGAGATTGGGTATTTCGGGCGGAAAGAAGCCATTGAAGCAATGCTTAGAGAGGGATTGATAAAAAAGCTCGTGGAGCTGCAGAGATCAGAACTGGGTGGGGATTTGATAGACATGGGAAGGTATGGTAGTGGTGATGGGAAAGAGAATGAAGGGGTTGGGGCTGGTGGGCTGGAGGGGAACAGGGAGAGTAGGGAGAAGAGGTTCTTGGAGAGCCACCCATTTGCCAGCTGTGTGGCAAGATTTGCAGTGCAGTTGGAGGTCGGGGAGGGGCTGAGGCAGAGGGAGAGGAGGGCTTTCAAGCAGGAGATATTGGTCAGAGTGAGGGAGACTTGCGTCTCTGATGCTGAAGCTGCAACCATTGTTGCAGAGGTTTTGTGGGGGTCTTCACCTTGAATGTCATCGTATAGGAAGATTTGGACGGGAATACTGGGATTCATCCTGAATCTTATGATCTCAACTTGCCTCTAAACTTGAAGTGTTGCACTTTTGAGTGGATTATTTATAAAATCTTCAAAACGTGCAGCATCCATCAATTGGTGTGATTGAAGATAACAAAATTTAAGATGAAGGGAATCATCCAGATAGTGGTTATCTAAGATGAAGAGGATTACCCAGATAGTGGGGGACATACCTAGGCAGACTGGAAAGAATTTAATTTGTTTTTGGTAATTACTAGTTGATTTTGATTTTGGTTGTAGTTCGGTTCTGTATCTATTTTGTGGTGTAAAGAAAAAGTTGATCGAGTTTAATTACCGATATGATTAGTTGGTTTATTTCTGGTTCATAAATGAAAAGGAAGCCTTTATTGCTTGCTGCCTTCATTTTGTAGGAACTTTGTGAAGCGCGTCTGGCATGGATGAAAGAGAAGGAGAAAATGGGTGACTGAGGTCCCGAGGATTTTATGGCTGAATCGTATAATAATCTTGGCATGTGGCATGTGCTGGCTAGAGTATACGATATCATGATGTTACCATTCGCGCACACAAAATAATGGATTGAGATTTCTCAGTTTCCTACCTAAACTAAACAAGAATTGGGTAGTCTTTCACAGACCAGACTGGACAAGGAAATTGAGACGATATCTAGGTGGAAATTGTTTCGGAACACTTTTCATGAAGAACCAGGAGTCCAGAAGGGTAGAAAGATATCTACAACAGTGATTGCAAAGATAGAGATGGCTTGCTACCAGTAACTTATGAGGAGGCTTGGATTATCTGAAACCCATTTCAATGAACAAACATAGTTTGCATTCCAAGCCGATGCTTAACGCCATAATCGGAGAAGACACCCAAAAAAATGTCTAATAATTGGCCAATAACAAAACATAAGAGAGCTAAAACAGAATCCAAAAATCTTCAAATGTAAGGAATTATTCATTGGCACCTCCTATTTGGACGACTTCTACAATTCACCAGAAACAAGAAAAATAAAAACAGATTCTCTATGCTTTTCTGTACAGTTATCGCCTCAATTTAGTTGAATGCAAACCTCTGTGGCCAAAGCTGTCAGCTTGAGTGGATACTCGCAGTGACATGAACTTCAGATCCTTGTTTAATGGCAAAGATAGGGATGACTTGCCATCCTTCCAAAGTGGACATCGTAAACAACAAAAATATAGCGAATGATCTATTTGAAAACTCAAATGTTTGTCTCATCATCCTTATTTGCAAAAGGTCCATATCTCAGTTGATGTGGATTGCTTTTCCACTACATAATCCTCTCCGGACCAAAAAAATCCAGCACTGAAACCCCAACGACAATTTATCCACCCTCCAATGCTTCCATGCTACTTTCATTTGCCATTCTCCGTACTATAGCCCTGAACATTGTGAAAGCCGCAACCAAAGCAATCTGCAAATGCTCAGAGCTACTTGTTTTTATGCAAACCTGTCCCATTTTACGACTATTTAGATCGGCGTTAAATGAAACTCTCAAGCTTCTACTCAGCTGGAATTCAGACCGTAAACCTGCACCCAAAACCATTTCCTTGTTGAAGGAGAGGATTGTCATTGTCAGACTGACATTATCATTTCTCGCTGGGTATTCACTCCCTCTTAAAGTAGCTTCAAAACTCCCACCATGAGCCACTAGTGCAGGACTCCACATTCGCCCAGCATTAACCACAAACTTCAATCTCTTCCCAACTGCAATGGTATCTTCAATCTTGGCACCAACACAATACTTCTTTTCAAAAGTCGTGAAAGAAAGTCCGCAGTCAGCAGTGTTATGCTTTAGGCTCCTCAGCTTTGTGTTGCTATGAACTGTATAGATCATATCCCTACCAGAAGATTGAACATCAAGACCAACACAATAAGTTGGCCCTCTGGGATCTGCGAAAGCAGCAGCGGACTCCATCTGGATATTGAAATTCTGCTTGTCCTTACTCACCTGCCCTGTGACTGAGGCAAGGACATTCCTGTTTATTTCCACAGCCGTTTCAAGGTTTATTCCATCAAAGCCGACATCATGATCCATTCCTTGCGGGTCAAGAACAGGTCTTACAAGCCACTGGTCACCTGTGACAACACAACGGTACCTATGCACAGGGCAATCAGAGTCAAAACTTGGGGGAACTGCCATATCTGGTAACATAATTGTCTCTGGGGGCACCTGCTGGCCATAATTATTGTCATTTGCCAAATTTTCCTCCTTGGAAAGCCTATTCTCCATCCGCTTCTTGAACTCTTCCTTCAACTGTTTCTTCAGATAAAGAATTTCCCGGTAATCCAGCTCATCAAGATAGTCTTTTCTCTGTGAGTTTGTCAATCTCTCAAACTGAGATTTTGTCAGGATTCGGATTGGAGGTAATTGATCATACTCATCTTCTTCCTCTATGTCTAAAAGTAAACTCTCACCGATCTCATCATCCATTCCATTTGAACTTGATATAGAGCGACGCCGCAGAAGAGATGAGAGCAGGTGGGGCAGAGAAGGCAGGCGGATGGTAGGTACTGGTCCCAGTTCAATGCTGTCTTGAAAATTCAATAGTTTGTTGACATCACCCAGAACTTTAGTACAAACGCATAATAACAAGCACTGAGATTTCCAAACCTGCCCATTTGGAAGTACTTTTTCCCCTGTTACATCTTTCTTACATTGGGGATGGTTCTCAACCAAAAGTACAGGGATTTCAAGTCCTGAGTCGGAAGCAGCCTGGTGTATATGGTGCTGCACCAAATTTGTACACTGGGTCACGTAGGACTCATAGCGGACAGGGTAACCATTAGGTCCTTCAGGAAGAGCTGAAGAAGAGTGGGTCATTACAAGGATAGTGTTGAACCAAATTGCAGTACCAAAAACTTCAGTTATAAGCTTCAAAAGAGGGAAATTGCTATAGCTCATATTGATGACATCAAGGCGTTCAAAGTACAAAACAATATCCGGGGGAGATTTTTTAATAAATCTTTTCACAGATAGTAGAATCTTCTTATTTCTTCTCACATTACTGGAAGAATAAGGTAAGAGGCCAGGGGTATCAATTACAGTAATTTTAATCCCATTTACCATTCCCACAACCTCTTGGATGCGGTCAGTGGCTGGTTGAAATGCATCAGTCATGGTTTTCACTTGATCATATATAGAATTTATGGTAGCACTTTTGCCAACCCCTGTTTTCCCTAGTACAAGTATTCTAAATGAGAAGTCCAATTCAGGTAAGCCAGCTGCCTCCTGTTCTGCAGCTACTGTTTTGGCTCTATTGCTTACAAGGTTAACTCTTTTCAAGTCCAATTCCCCTGCTCGTATTAAGGTTGCTAGGTTTATTCGATATAAAACCTTTGCAACCAGAAGATTGTCCTGTGACTGCCCAAGCCGTTGGAGAAGGCGGAAGATCTTAACGTAGAGATCCTCAATCTTTGCCAATTGATCCATATCTCTCTTATCAGATCTATGAAGGAAGCCATAGGAATCTTCAACAGAAACCTGCTGCAGGGAAGGATTATGCTGATTATCCTGATTATTATTGGAAATGTGTGATGCATCGGGAAGTGCTACCAAACTGGCAGTACGAGCTGAACCTAGTAAGGGACAAGACAATAAGCTCTTCCCCTGATAAAATGCATCAAGATAAGACGAGTTCAAATCTAACATTGGGAATTGGTTTGCAGCATTGGAGGCGAAATTTTCAATAATCTCCAAGATATGAAATAATGATGTCAGTTTTACAGAGAATTCTACTTGACCTAATTCAGATAAACAATCTACTAGGACTCAATGGGACACCGTTTATGGGACATAAATATTTCAGTGTATAATGATCCCAATCATAAATGCTAACGGGTCCAGATAATAGTTTCTAAGGGGCAAACCAAACAAAATGGCCAAAGATACTTAGCTCACTGCTAGTCAAAGAAAAACTTTTTTTTGTTGAAAAGGGTGCAGCTGGGTTATTAAGAAATTTTCATTTCCCATCACAGCACTATATCTTTCCAATGAGAATGTTTCAAAGAACCAAAGGCTAAGCCTCCCATCATGTTCACAAGTCCCTTTATAGAAAAGAAAAATTTTATTCTCAAGCCGATGTGTAAAGCACACCTAATAAAGTGCTTACATAGCATACTTTGATTTGGAAGATAAATTTTAATATTTGAATCTTACAAATCAAATCTTACCATTTAAGTGATCAGCATTCTACACAATGGCTTGAGAATAGAATAACTCTATAGAAAATAGTCTCAGGAAACTTTACAACCTTCACTCCCCCTTAATAGAGTCCAAGTCCGCTCAATGAAATACTGAAAAAATGAATCTTTACAGCCATTTTCCAAGAAGATAGAAAGGTATGGAACGGTCCCCTCAGCTCATTGACAAAAAGTGACGTGTATGTATATTTATGTTTTGATTAGGTAGATAAAAATAGCATAACATTAACTTTAACAAAAGAATTGGTCTTTTTCCTTCTATTCTCCCCCAGTAAGTACCTGTAAAAATAAAAATTTAACCTATTTTTACCTATAAAAAAGAAGTAGAGTGGCATACATAATCGTTTGAGTATTTATCTACAGTAACTCTTAACTTAAAAAAATCAATGCTTGAACATATAAAAAAAGGGATAGAGACGGGGTAGTACCTTGGTCATCAAATTCTTCATCCAGAAGTTCCTCATTAAAAAAACTGTCACTGCCTGACAGTGGTCTAGATGAGACTAATGACTTGGAAACCAATTGAGGAAAAATCCAATCCCTAATGCTCTTCATCCTTCCAGCAAAGATTCACAAATAGCTATCTAATCTGAATCGCCGTTAACATGGTACAAAAACAAAATAGAAGTTTTTAAGAACTTACCAAGAATGTTAATGAATTAAATGGTCTACATTTCATGAAACATCAATTATAATTCATAAATAATCTAAAGGTGTGGTTAACTATATGACTCCTAAGTATGGTGCTAAGATCAAGAGCAAATTTGATACTATTAAAGCCATTTGTACATACATTAGCATAAGCCGATTAGAGACGGATACATAAAGAAGATAAGCAGTCCATCCCATTTCGCGAATTAAAGCGCAGAATTCAACAGCGTCAGCTTCAGCGACCGAAAATGGAATTCTGAAAGAGTATAGCGGTCGAAGATAGAAGCGGAGGCAATCAATCAAAGCCTGGCGAAAAATGAATTAAATAAAAACAAAAAGGGAAATGTGACGGCTCTGAAACCCTAATGGAAGGACAAGACTTCGGGATCCAAATTCAAGATCGAATCACGACAAAAACGGCAAATGTTTATAAAAAAAGAAAAAGGAACTGGATGCTGGATCCAAATTCAGTTTTTGGGGGGTGGTGGCCCGGTGGTGTCGTTTATTTAATATATAAACGAAATATATTAAATAATTTAATATTTTTAAATCTTAAAATAATAATAATATTTTATTTAATTTTAAACTTTTATTTCAACTCGTCTTATTTCAACTCACTGTCCAAGTCTCCCATTAATTAAGATTCGTCATTTTCTTGTTAGAGAGTGAATCAAGAAAGAAATGGCCATGCCCATTCCCTAACCATTCCCATAGATTGAGACAGAGTCTTGAATCTTTTTGACATATGATAATGAGATGATATGAGAATTTTATGAATAATAATTAAATATAGGAGTGAGCATCGACTTGATTAGAGTCGGATTCTAACTAAACGGAGTTAGATTTGAGCTTTTAGCTTTAGGCTTTTTTTAGCTTTATATTTAGGCCATTTTAAAAAAATATTTTTTTGTGGATTTTCAAATTTCAAATATTTCAAAAAATTAAAAATTAAAACTAAGTCTTGCATTGCTAATTTACTTTTAGCAATAAATCAAAAAATATCTAACTTATTTTTACATTACAAGTAGGCTTGTTTGGAAATAAATCTCATTCCAAAATTCTCAATTCACTCCATCATATTTCATTCCCAAACATAATTCAAATATAAACATTTTCAAACAAATCATTACTTCTTTTTCAAACTAGTCATTACAATTTTTTCAAATTTTCAAACAAAAAATAAAAAATAATCCAACTTTTTCAAATCATTAAACAAAAATAATATTATGAAAATATATTCTAACAATATTTTAACTTTATAATATTTTTTATTCAACTTTTTTTCTCTCATTTCTCAAAACCCAAGAGCCAAAAAATACTCAACTCAAACAATCTCACTATTATTCACAAACTATCTTACTAATATTCACAAAATTTTCATCTCATCTCACTCCCCAAACGAATATACTATAGTGTCTAATTACATGTTATCATACTATAACATTACATATTATTTTTAATGTCTAATTATATATTATTATACTATAGTGTTACATGTTATTATATTATGCTAGTGTCTAACTTATTTCTAATTTATTTATAATTTATTTATACACTAGACTTGTAACACCCCGCATTTTAGTGTATTTTTACTGAATGAATTATTTTTATGTAATTAAAATAAATTCTCTTATTTTAAATTGGTTGGATTTTTAGTGAGTTTATTTCTACGATTTTTATTTGGTGAAAATTATTTTTATGTGCTTTCTTAATATTTATTTATTGTTATGCATTTAAATTGCTTTTAATATTTAAATTAATTACCGTGGGATTTAATTATTTCAATTTGACTTTACCATTACGTTTAAATTATTTTATTTAACTTGTGGTTTTAAAATCGTTTCCGTTGGATCATTTTTGTGACCCAAGTTATGAGGATTGGACCTCATTTCTTTTCCCTCTATTTTTCTTTTCCTTTTCTTTTTCTTTTCTTCTTTTCTTCTTTTCTTTTTCTTTTTCTTCTCCCTGGCTTTCTCCCCGTGCGCGTGAATTCCCTCTCTTTTTCTCTCTCCCTGCGTCCGTTTCTCCCCCCACCAGCTGCGCCGCCGTCCGTCGGCGGTGGTTGACACCGCCCGGTCCTTTGCGTTCCCCAGCCGCCGGCCGTCCTACCCCACCAATATCACCGCCGTTCGTGCCGCCGTTAGCCTCCACGAAGCCCACGAAACCCACGACGCCGCGGCACACTTTCCGCCATTGCGCCGCCGTCGCACCGCCATTGGCCACCATCTTCCTACCACTTCATCCCCGGCCTCTTGGCAACCCATTGGACCCAACCCCAGCTCCGATCCGTCACCGGTGAAGCCCCACCAAGTCCATCTCCGATTTGCACATTTTTGGCCTAAAACCACCCCTTGCGCCGCCACCCACGGCAAACCACCACCGCCACTAGTTTCACCGACCTCCCTAGGCCCTACCCTATCAATCTTGGGTCTTCGTTTGTCCTCGTTGAAAAGTTGGTATTTGTGACCCACTGCCACAGTGTATTTTACACTGTGGTGTTGCTCAAACGTCGCATTTTTCAACTTCGTGATCCTCAGAAAATTATTATATTGCACTGTAAGTATTTCTCCAAAGAACTTTCGTAATTTAAATGTATTTTTGCACTAACCCATTTCACTGTGTTTTTGGCATGCCGGACTGAGTCCGAGGAGTTCGGGAGTCGGATGGATTTGTGATTGGAGTTGTTTGGTTGATTTGGTTGCATTGGATATTGGTTGTTGATGGGTTGGTTAGATATTGTGTTGGTACATGTGCATTTCATTATTTCATGCATGATCATGTTTGTAAAAGAAAACTGGGTTTTCGTGTATTGCATTCATGTTCATGTGATTTGAAAAGCTATGATTTTATGTGATAATATTTTTGGTGCGTGTGTATCACGACCCCAAGCCGAGATGGGGTATTAACTCGGTGGAGCTCCTCTGGTTACTCGGGAGCGGAATATACTGAGTAACGTCCCCTGGATTGTCGCCGAGCGACAATGGGTTCGGACGAGATGGTCTCGTGCCGACTCCGTGGTCCTTCTGCTGGCGGGGACTAGAGGATGTCTGGCCACGTACGCGCTGGGCGCGGAACTGGGCATCGCTCGTTGCGTAGTGTGAGTGCTTGGCCATGTACGCGCTGGGCGCGGAACTGAGCACCGCTGCGAAGCCAGGACGTGCGGATGGTCCATAGGGGAGACCATGGTGCATATGGAAATAATGCATGGTGCATTTGGGATTAATGCACTATTTTCTGGAAAAATAGTGCGAGTTGATTTTTGGGTAAATCATTTTCTGGGAAAATGTTTTACGGATAATTTGGACCAAAATGAGATTTTGGTGTGTGTTGGAAATTTATCATTTTCGGGAAAAATGATGTTTTGTGGAAAAATGCATGTTTTCATGTGCATGCATGTTAGTTGCATTTAATGCATTTTGTATTACGTTGTTGTTTGGGTTATACTTACCTGCGAGACTATTTTGTGGTATCGCAGATTTTGATACTGATGAGGAGGAGGAGGGTGAGCCTGAGGAGACGGCTCCGCCTGAGGAGTGATCTGGGATCACTCGTTTGTACATTTAAAACTATTGTAAATTATTTTATGGATGACTGTATAACTGCTATATAAATCTTTACTGATGTTTGATTGTAAATAAATTCTGGTACTTAGTTGACTATCCGCTGCGTTATTTTATTTGTACACTGTTGCATGTACACACACTGGCACTTCGTTGGGATGTGTGACCGTGTTGTCACCATCCTGGCGTCTCAATCCCTGTGTAATTTTATAAGGGGGATTGGGGGCGCCACAGGTGGTATCAGAGCAGTTCGGCTCTGGGTAAAACCACATGTCCCTTAGGATAGTACCAAAAAATTATTTTTATTATTATTTTAAAATAATAAAATTTTTGTTTAAGTGGTGTAAGTTAAGTTATTTATTTTATATTATGAGTTTATTGCTATTTTATTTTATGTTAATTGATGTTATTTGATTTATTTGATTTTATTGCTTTAATTAGTGTTTACCTTTGGTTGAGTATGGTTTTATTGGCTTTATTTATTTTATTGTATAATAATTCTGTTGTTTATTTATTTTATTGTATAATAATTTGGTTGTTTGTTTATTTTATTGTATAATAATTTTGATGTTTATTTATTTTATTGTATAATAATTTTGCTGTTTATTTATTTATTTGTATGTCATTTTAATTTAATTGTTTTATTTTATGGCGGATTATTTTATTGTTATATTTATTTTATGGTGAACTACTTCATTAGTTTTATGCATTTTGTCGTATGTTATTTTATTTATGGAATTTTATTTTATTTTGTTTTGTTCGAAATTGAAAGGCGGGTTAAGGGTTATGTTATGACAGGAAGATGGTACGACTGAGAAGGCCATTGTTAGGCTTAAACATTGGTATAGTAGGCCTGAACTCTTGGTGATTGGTTGTTTTAATATCAAGGCTTGAACATCAGGGTCTGGGTGAACTCTTTGGATTAAGTACTCAAGTTGCTGCTAAGGAGGGGAATAGTTTTTAATTGCTTAGGATAATTGAGGATTTAGGTTCCGTAGAATTTAGGTAATGAGTCTTTGGGGTAGGAGGTTGTAAGTTCAACGAATGTCAATGTTAGATTTATGAGAAGTTCATCTAAGGTTTGTGGCCCCATAGTTTTTTTAGAAAATAAGTTAATGGGATTTAAGCTGGTAGGTTCAACAAGTAATTAAGAGATTACTTAGACTAGAAGTTTTGATTTTGCCAACCTGGATAAGCAATTTGATAATATTTGGGGTTTTAGAATTTACAAGTTTTATAAGGAGAATGTTTTAGATTTGAGTTCATCGATCTTGAGAATTTCAGGAAATGATTTATATCTGGGTTAAGGTTTTAGAATTGCAGAATTGAATGGCTGAATTAAAATAGGATTGATCTGAGTTGAGTTATTGATATGAGAATTTTTTTAGGGGAGAATTTCTTTGGAGATGGAGGATGTTGATCTAGTTCGGGTAATAATTGTTTTTAGCTTGAGGTTACAGTGACAGGTTAATGATTTAATCCATATCAATTTTAAGGATAATAGATGGTGACGATTAAAGAAATGATTCTTATTGATTTCGAGGATATAGGTTTAGTGATGGAAATGGTAATGATGACCACTTGCACGTTTGGAGGATTATTGGTTTTGGCTAAGGGTGCGTAAGATTGATGTATAGTAGTGGTGAGTGGTTATGGATTTCGGAGAGTATAGGTCCTAGTCTCATTTGATTTGGAAGAAGTGGTTTTGGTTGGTGTGGAAGAGGAGTCAACACAATAGTAGTAATTCAAGAGACCTTGGCTTGGAGTTTTTGGTGAGTCGATCGAAGTGTGCAATTGAAGTGGGTTACTCAATGAATCATGGTTGGGAATAGTTATTGTGATTATCTTCAGGAATTAATTGTGACTTGAGGTTACCTAGGAATTTAAATTTTTGAGGCTATACTTTCTTTTGGAGTTTGAGCATCTAGTTGGTTGAATGAATGACATTGTTATTAACTTGAAGTGAGATTGATGGGATGTCACGTATGGTATATGAAAAAAATATTTGAAGTTGAAGCTTAGGCATCAACAGTGGATAATATGATCAAGTATGTGGGGGTAATAAAGCATTAGGATCCTTGGGTGCTTTGCAATGGCTTTTGGTAGATTGAAGATTTGATCAGTATGGTTTGCCCTGAGGTTTAATAGTGATGTGCTATTGAAGGAACTAGTTGTGTTAATACTAGCTTATTGGAGTAGAAATAGGTGGGCGAGTTACCAAGGAGGTTTTGTTAATGTTTTGGTGAAGTCAATGGTGGTTCGTTGTGAGTTTAGTCACCGTTAGATTAGATGATGTTTAGAATGTAGATGGTGAGCTTTCGGGTTTAGGTTGTTAGGTAGAAGTCTCTAGGCACTCTTTTTGATTCGCTAGGTTGGAATTGAGTCTTTTAAAGTATGTTTCTTATCTTAGAGGAGATGAGTGTATTTTGGGTTGAGGTTGTTTATTTTCAATTTGGGATGCTGAGATTGTTTGATATTGGGTTTCTGTCTTCGATCATGGATGTATTTTTATAGAATTTGATTTTGATCAAGGCATCAGAAGTTAATTGAGGAATTTGAGTTAGAACTCGTGGTTTTGGGAGAGAATATTTTTTCTACCAAATTGTGATAAGGGTTTTGGTTAGTAGGAATGGAGCCACCTTGTACTCTTGGTGTTAGTTTCATGAGGACGTAAGTTTTATGCATGTGGCGAATATCAGAGTGCGCAGCAGAAGCGTGGTATTTTTGTTGTAGTCAGGAGTTCAAATTGTGCTGATTTGAAGAATTAATGGTGACTTGAATTTTGAGAAGATACTTGTGATTGGCGATTAATCATTTGGTTGTGCAAAATCTGTTACTGATGGTTAACATTGGAAGTGGCTATTAGGTTTCCAATAGTAGAATTCAATAAAGGTTTAGAAGTTGGTGCATAGGAGTTGATTGCAGTTGGCACATATTATTGTAAGGGCTTTTGATCATTGGAATTTATTGGATGTGGTATTAAGGTTCTCGAGGAAATGAGATTTTTTGGATAGCAGTCACTCTAGGAATACTGGTCGTGATGTGTCATTGGGGGACTAAAATGAGTATGTTGGATAGTGCCATGTTCATTGAGGAATGTGCCACGTGCTGTCAAGTTAAGGCTGAGCATCAAAAGACCTACTGGTAGACTTCAACCTCTCCCTATTCCAGAGTGGAAGTGGGATGATATTTCTATGAATTTTGTTGTGGGTTTGCCGAGGACTCCTAGTGGGAAGAACTCTATTTGGGCGATTGTTGATGTCCAATATATGTTGGCCATTTTCAGATCGTAGAGAAGGTTGGGTTTGTTGCTTATAGAGTGGCCTTGCCAGACTATTTTGGTGGTATGTTCTTAGTCTGCTCTTAGTTGAATCTTATTCCTGTCTTAGTCTTAATGTTGACCTTGCCAATTTCGAGGACGAAATTTTATTTAAGGGGGGGAGGATGTAACACCCCGCATTTTAGTGTATTTTTACTGAATGAATTATTTTTATGTAATTAAAATAAATTCTCTTATTTTAAATTGGTTGGATTTTTAGTGAGTTTATTTCTACGATTTTTATTTGGTGAAAATTATTTTTATGTGCTTTCTTAATATTTATTTATTGTTATGCATTTAAATTGCTTTTAATATTTAAATTAATTACCGTGAGATTTAATTATTTCAATTTGACTTTACCATTACGTTTAAATTATTTTATTTAACTTGTGGTTTTAAAATCGTTTCCGTTGGATCATTTTTGTGACCCAAGTTATGAGAATTGGACCTCATTTCTTTTTCCTCTATTTTTCTTTTCCTTTTCTTTTTCTTTTCTTCTTTTCTTTTTTTCTTTTTCTTTTTCTTCTCCCTGGCTTTCTCCCCGTGCGCGTGAATTCCCTCTCTTTTTCTCTCTCCCCGCGTCCGTTTCTCCCCCCACCAGCTGCGCCGCCGTCCGTCGGCGGTGGTCGACACCGCCCGGTCCTTTGCGTTCCCCAGCCGCCGGCCGTCCTACCCCACCAATATCACCGCCGTTCGTGCCGCCGTTAGCCTCCACGAAGCCCACGAAACCCACGACGCCGCGGCACACTTTCCGCCATTGCGCCGCCGTCGCACCGCCATTGGCCACCATCTTCCTACCACTTCATCCCCGGCCTCTTGGCAACCCATTGGACCCAACCCCAGCTCCGATCCGTCACCGGTGAAGCCCCACCAAGTCCATCTCCGATTTGCACATTTTTGGCCTAAAACCACCCCTTGCGCCGCCACCCACGGCAAACCACCACCGCCACTAGTTTCACCGACCTCCCTAGGCCCTACCCTATCAATCTTGGGTCTTCGTTTGTCCTCGTTGAAAAGTTGGTATTTGTGACCCACTGCCACAGTGTATTTTACACTGTGGTGTTGCTCAAACGTCGCATTTTTCAACTTCGTGATCCTCAGAAAATTATTATATTGCACTGTAAGTATTTCTCCAAAGAACTTTCGTAATTTAAATGTATTTTTGCACTAACCCATTTCACTGTGTTTTTGGCATGCCGGACTGAGTCCGAGGAGTTCGGGGGTCGGATGGATTTGTGATTGGAGTTGTTTGGTTGATTTGGTTGCATTGGATATTGGTTGTTGATGGGTTGGTTGTTAGATATTGTGTTGGTACATGTGCATTTCATTATTTCATGCATGATCATGTTTGTAAAAGAAAACTGGGTTTTCGTGTATTGCATTCATGTTCATGTGATTTGAAAAGCTATGATTTTATGTGATAATATTTTTGGTGCGTGTGTATCACGACCCCAAGCCGAGATGGGGTATTAACTCGGTGGAGCTCCTCTGGTTACTCGGGAGCGGAATATACTGAGTAACGTCCCCTGGATTGTCGCCGGGCGACAATGGGTTCGGACGAGATGGTCTCGTGCCGACTCCGTGGTCCTTCTGCTGGCGGGGACTAGAGGATGTCTGGCCACGTACGCGCTGGGCGCGGAACTGGGCATCGCTCGTTGCGTAGTGTGAGTGCTTGGCCATGTATGCGCTGGGCGCGGAACTGAGCACCGCTGCGAAGCCAGGACGTGCGGATGGTCCATAGGGGAGACCATGGTGCATATGGAAATAATGCATGGTGCATTTGGGATTAATGCACTATTTTCTGGAAAAATAGTGCGAGTTGATTTTTGGGTAAATCATTTTCTGGGAAAATGTTTTACGGATAATTTGGACCAAAATGAGATTTTGGTGTGTGTTGGAAATTTATCATTTTCGGGAAAAATGATGTTTTGTGGAAAAATGCATGTTTTCATGTGCATGCATGTTAGTTGCATTTAATGCATTTTGTATTACGTTGTTGTTTGGGTTATACTTACCTGCGAGACCATTTTGTGGTATCGCAGACTTTGATGCTGATGAGGAGGAGGAGGGTGAGCCTGAGGAGACGGCTCCGCCTGAGGAGTGATCTGGGATCACTCGTTTGTACATTTAAAACTATTGTAAATTATTTTATGGATGACTGTATAACTGCTATATAAATCTTTACTGATGTTTGATTGTAAATAAATTCTGGTACTTAGTTGACTATCCGCTGCGTTATTTTATTTGTACACTGTTGCATGTACACACACTGGCACTTCGTTGGGATGTGTGACCGTGTTGTCACCATCCTGGCGTCTCGATCCCTGTGTATTTTATAAGGGGGATTGGGGCGCCACAAGACTTGTTTCTAGTGTTTAATTACATGATATTATACATTAGTAAATTAGTATTATGTGTTATTAATTTATTATACTATACTTATTAGTTGTTTCTATACTAGTGTTAATTTATTTTATACAAGACTTATACTATAGTGTTTTTTACATATTATTATACATTAGCATTACATATTATTATACTAATTTCTAACTTAATTGTGTACTTACTTTATAGTGCCTAATTACATATTATTATACTTTAGTAAATTAGTATATGTATTATTAACTTATTATACTAGACTTATTTAAATAATAGTATTTAACTTATTTCTATACTTAATTATGTATGTTAATAATACTATGATATTAACATATACTAAACTATCATTAGTCTATTTATATTATAGTACAAGTAAATTATTTTATAATAATTAGCTTATACTAGTATATTATTGAATTTAATTATATAAGTTATAGTTATATAACTATATAACTATACTAGCATATATAATAAATATATAGATAAATACATATTTTTATAACATATATACAATATTGGAGTCGGAGTCGGATTCGGAGTTGGAGTTGGGGGCAAAGTCAGAGTCAGATTCAGTCCAGCGACACCATCTACTTCGACAAAAAAATTAAAAAAATACCCGACTCGACTATATTTTTTGGAGCGAAGTCGGACTTTCGAATTTTTGCTTTGCCATCGTGAAATTGTTTGAGTTAAAATATTTATTGTGTTTTAGAAAATGAGAAGAAAAAATTGAATAAAAATATTATAAAGTTAAAGTATGTTTGAATATTGTTTTTTAATATTGTTTTTTCTTTTAAAATTTGAAAAAAATAGTATTGTTTTTATATTTTGTTTGAAAGTTTTGGAAAAATTTGGAATGATTAAATGAAAAAGTTAAAAGTTAAAAATTAAAAATTAAAAACTATTTTATATTTAAATAATTTTGAGAATAAAATTATGAGAATTTTTGATATGAGAGATAACATGAGAACATCTAATCCTATCGAATTTTTAAGACTCATATGCTCAGCTGTATTTCTAACTAAGAAAGTGATCCCACTAGAGAAATTTTCGAACATCATTAAAGGTTGTGAAATTTGAGAAAATTAAAATTTGGATACCATTATTACATGATTATAATTTAAAATTCGCTTCAATAAGAAGTCTCGACTTGCCCACATCATCAGCCTGGAGGAATATCGTTGAATCTCTGAGATGCCCAGAAATCGTCCGATGGGTAGAGCAAGTATCCGTTATTACATATATCCTTATGTGTTAGGAAATATACAGTAATAAAATAAAAAATTACAATGAAATAAAAAAATTCAAACAAACCAGCTTGGATTAAGGTACGAAAATCTTGCTATTTTTAAGTATATTCAAGCCTTCTGCGGTATGTAAAGTTTCAATTAAACTGGTATAACAGATCTCCTCTTGACTTGTTTTCTTTAGGATATAACAGTCCAACTGATCGGCGTATAGCTCAAGTCAAGTTTCACCGAAAAAATACCTCTCTTTTGTCTGAAAAAATTACTCTCAAAATTATCTAGTTCACACTTCTACTTTCTATTGATTTTTCTCTATTTTATACCGAAAGAAAAACACCACGCTTTAAAAAAAGAGATATTACGGCAATGGGGGATTCACAAATAAGGCAGCCCACTTTTTATTCAAAACAAATACTATACGTTGGTATCTTTTCAAAATCCAAATGCCGTTAATCCTAGATTATAGAAACTACCGAAATATACCCAAACGGCTTTAGTACGGCTTTCCATGATTTTTCTTGTCCAATAAAACAATCTTGAAGGATTTCGTTTAGTTTGGAACTTAAACTTCTCTCAATTCATCTCAATTAATTATTATAATTTTTTCAAATTTTAACATAAATATTAAATAATTCAACTTTTTCAAATTTTAAAATAATAATAATATTAAAAAATAATATTCTAACAATATTTTATCATCTCAACTTAACTCAACTCAACAAAAAGATCCGCAAAATCCTTCTTCAACAGATTTGAAGAATTCAACATTATCTATAAAATATCTTATTCAAATACAACCTATTAAAAATACCAATATTCCCCTACTATTTTTAATGATAATATATGTATATAAATGAGAGATGCTTCAACAAAGAGGAATTATTATGCATCATGGAGGTGTGCTATCATTGAACCCTCACTTAGTGAAATAATAATTTTTACTACAGAGTTAGTAGTAGTCTCAGACTTAAATTATAACTTCTAAATGCAAATAAAAATTACTGCTCACACATAACAGTCTAGGTGTTGGCATGAGCTTTATTAGCCAGCACGTTACGGTTTTGTGCTATTCCCGATTCTATGAGTGTATTTGAGAACAAGTCCAATTTTATAGAAATTGACACCACTCTCACACTTACATAGGTAAAATATGTCAAGTGTGCTCCTATATTCTGGCACCCTATTCATAAGAGTTTTAGATTTTCATTAAAAGTATTTAAAACAACTCATCCTCTCAATCATTACAGAATGAATGCACTTACACCATAGGAATGTAAATATTTTCAATTAAGTAAATTGTGCATTTCTTACGACACCAAATGATTCGCTATTCCCATTGAACCCAATTCTCAGGATCTCTGATCTCTGAGTTGGGTATCCTTATATGTGGTTCATGACTGTATGGACTTTAATCTCATTTCCCTTGATGTATTCCAGGCTCTTTCTTTTGTCAAGGCTTTGGTTAGTGGATCTGCTAGGTTATCACATGATTTAACATAATCCACGTTAATGACAGAACTACTCAAATAGGATATCGTAGTACTGTATTTTCTTCTTATTGGTCTGGATTTACCATTATAATAACAATTTTGTATTCTACAATAGTAGCAGTACTTCACAATGAATTAATATGGGTGGAATTGGTTTTTTTTCATAATGGAATCTCATGTTGTAGATCTCTCAACCAGTTTGTTTCCTCACACGCTGAAGCCAAAGCTATAAGCTCGGCTTCCATAGTTGAGTTAGCAATAATAATTTATTTTTTAGACTTCCAACATACAACATCACTACAGGTAAAAATATAACCAATAGTTGAAAGGGAATCACCTGACAAGTATTCCAATCGGCATCACTGAAGCTTTCGAGTACAACATAATATTCTCTATAAGACAAGCCATAATATTTTGTATTGGATAAATATTTCATTATCTGATCCATTGCATACCAATGGTCTCTTTCTAGCTTGGTAGTAAATTTACTAACTACTCATACTGCATAAGTAATGTCAGATCTAGTACAATCAATCGCATAACGTAAACTGCCAATCATGCTAGCATATTCCTTTTGATTAATCACTCATCATCATTTTCAATAGAAAATAAATGAACACTAGGATCAAAAAGAGTACAACATGCTTGCATCCAACATAATTAATTTCTTAAATAATTTTCTACGTAATGCGATTGATCAAGAAAAATACCATCACATGTTTTGGTGATTTTTTACATAAAATAAATTAGCCTCACAAAGATCTTTCATATCAAAATGATTACTAAACATGTTTTTTGTTTCATCTATAACATGCAAATTAGAACCAAATATCAATAAATCATCCACATATAAGCTAATAATAATATGAAATTATCCAAGATTTATAATAAATACATTTATCACTCTCGTTTAACTTATAGCCATTCTCAATCATGCAAGAGTCAAATTTTTCATGCATGTTTAGGGGCTTGTTTTAAGCCATATAGGGATTTTTGTCAACTTACACACTTTGCTTTTTTGGCCAGACTTTACAAAGCTTTCGGGTTGATCCATATAATTTCTTTATCTAGGTCTCCATTCAAAAAAGTTGTTTTAACATCCATTGATGAATTTTTATATTATAGATTGCTGCAACGACAATCAATAATCTAATGGATGTTATTTCCTTATAATCGGAGAAAATGTGTCGAAAAATCAAGATCAGCTTTTTGTTTAAAACCTTTTGCGACAAGCCTAGCCTTGAATTTTTCAACGGTTCCATCCGATCTAAATTTTTTTCTAATGACCCATTACACCTATGGTTTTGTAACCCGTTGGTAACTCAACTAATTTCCAAGTTTTATTAGAAATTAGTGAATTCATCTCATCATTCACAACCTCTTTCCAAAACACAAAATCAGGTGAAGCTAAAACTTCTTGTAGAGTATTTGGTTCTCCTTAATATTATAAATATATAGTCGGAACAAAAATCTTTTTCAATTCTAACTCTTTTACTCCTTCCTTAATTAAAATTTTCTTCATTTTCTGGAGGAGTAGAAGACTAGCTCCAAAAAATATTGTCTAAATTCTTAACCCCACTATTTTTGAATTTAAAAGGAAAATTTTCTCTTCATGAAAAATCGTATCGCCTGATTCAAAAATCATTTTATTTTCAATATTAAAAAATCTATAGGTTGTGCTATTTTTTGTATTCAAGAAAGATACAAGTAGTAGTTATAGCATCCAATTTGGGTCTTTTAGGATCTGTTGGCCTTACAAATACAAACACTCAAATTTTAAAATATCTCAACTTGGCTTATACCTCTCCATATTCAAAATGTGTAGTTTTTAAATTTTTATAAGGCATCCTATTTAAAACATGACAAACAGTCAAAATTGTTTCACCTAAAATTTGAGGGAGCGCCTGAATCAATAAGCATGGCATTTGTCAATTCAATGAACGTTCTATTTTTCCTTTCAGCACACGTTAGAAGCAGTGAGTATGGTGCAGTAGTTTCATGGATAATTCCTAATGATGAACAAAATAATTAAACTCATTTGAATCATACTCTCGGCCTCTATACTTCTAAATCTTTTAATCTTATCTACCAAATTGATTTTTAATTTCATCAAGGAATTCTTGAATTTTTCAAAAGCATCATTTTGTTTTTTAATAAAGAAACGTACGTGTATTTTTAAAATCATTAATAAAACTAATAAAATATCTATTTCCTCTACGAGTTAAAATTCTTTCAAATTCACAAAGACCGTGTGAATTAGATCTAACAATTTGATATTTTTTCAACACTTTTATGAGGCGGTTTTGTAATTTTTGTTTGACGATAAACTTCACATTTTTGAAAATCTTTTTTCAATTTGGGAATTAATCTTAAACTACTCATTATTACAACATATCTACTATTAATATGACATAAACGTGCATGCTAAAATTTAAAGAAAAAGCATATAAACGAAACATTTGATATTTTATTATCAACATTCAATTTAAACATTTCATCACAACATAACCCTTGCCCACAAAACTTCATTTTTAGTAATAAATATTGATTAGATTCCATAATTTGCTTAAAGCCGGCTTTATTGAGTAGAAAGCTTGACATCAATTCTTCTTCATAGACGGTGTATATAAACATCTTTGAGTGTCAATATACGTCCAGAGGTGAATTTTAGCAGACTCACCATCCTAATGACTTGATTTTACCTGAATCACAGCATAATAGATTTCTTTTCTTCAAATGGAGTATATTTTTTGAACCAAATTTTATCATAGTAGACATGCTATTGCCACACCTTTACAAATTGAACCATGTTAATGTCTGTAATCATTGCTATAAATGGCTCCTCAGTTACGTTTACTTGAGGATTATTTCCTTACTTTCAAAATTTACAAATTCGAGCAAAATATGCACTTTTGCCACAAACAAACAAGCTTTGATTTTGTAAGAGAGTCCTTGGTTCTTATCCTTTTGACTGGAAAACTTTTTTTGTGAGGTCTACTAAATTTTTTGAAATTTTTCTTTGCAGCTTCAAATGACTATCTTTTGAAATTTGACCTTTGAGAAAGCCACCATTTTCAGAAATTAAATTTACCTTCATCATGGAAGTCTCATTTCCATTTTGAACCATCAAAAATCTTGGCCTTTAGCTTTTTCTTTTACCCAAATACGCGTAATTAAGGTCTCTAAAGATGTCTCTTTTTGTTTGTGGCGCATCAACTTTTGAAACTCCCTCCATGAAGGTAGTAGCTTGTCAATGATGTCACAAACAATTAGATTGTCTATAATCTGATGTCTTCGAATCGAACTTCTGTTACAACCGTTTAAAATTTTGCACTTGTTCTGGGACGGACTTTCCATCTACCATTTGATATCGAAAGAAACGACTTGCCGCATATTTCTTTGCTCCAGCTTCTTCCGTATCATATTTATTCTGTAAGACTTTCCAAATTTTCTTTGCAGAGGAGTAAGTAGTAGTGTAGAAATCATAAAAATTGATTCGCAAGACAATTTAAAAGCTAACATTGGCAGTTATACTCATCTTTTGTGTACTTTTCAATATTTTCTTCATGTGCTTTGACTTGTGCTTCAGTCATGTTCTCGGCAGAGATCTTGTTTGGATTCTTTGTAGTGAGAACATAGGAGACCTTGAAAGGCATAGATAGAAGAGCACCTTACTCTTCCATCTCTTGAAATGGACTCCCTTAAAACAGAAGGGTTGTTGAGATCTCAAATACTTTTCGTGAATTTCGTTTGTAAGCTCCATATGAATCTCTTTAAAATTGTTAGGAAATAATAGTAATAAAATGAAAAATTACAATGAAATGAAAAATTCAAAAGAAAGCAGCTTGGACTGAGGCATGGAAATATCGCTCTCTATAAGAGATTCAAGTCTTTTACGGTATGTAAAGTTTCAATTGAATTGGTACAAAAACCTCTTTGACTTGTCTCCTCCAGGATATAACAGCCTAACTGATCGTCGTATAGCTAAATCAATTCTGCACAAGTGATTGTGTCAAAGCTTCACCTAAAGAAACATCTATTTTATCTAAAAAAATTACTCTCGAGATAATCTAGTTCACACTTTTCCTTTCTATTGATTTTTCCCTATTTCATACCGAAAGAAAAAACACCACACTTTAAAAGAGAGATATTACGACAATGGGGATTCATAAATAAGGCAGCCCACTTTTTATTCAAAACAAATAATATGTTATTATCTTTTCAAAATCTAAATGCCGTTAATCCTAGATTCTAGAAAACTACCGAATATACCAAACGGCTTTACGGCTTTCCATGATTCATCTATCAAGTATCTTATTCAAATACAGCCAATTAAAAATGAAAAAATGCTATTCGCACCGTTCCATTCTACTGCTGTATTTTTTATTTTTATTTTTTAATTAATAATTAAAAAAGTATTTTTTTATAATATTATAATTTTTTTATTTTTTTAAAAAATATTTGAAAATGTTAAAAATACATATACGAGGAAAAAAAAAATAGTAGCTGCCAGTGAGAGCGGTGACCGTAGCATAATCCTTAAAAATACCAACATTACGCACTGGCAAATGCCGCATGCAAATATGCTTGATTCTGTTTTAGAAAATGCGCCTCAAAATTCAAATTCCTGTTTTCAATTCAATCCACACGTTTTACCCGAACTTCACCTATCAAGCTTGTACATGCCAACTGCAACAACTTCAAACATTCATGTCGGTCGTACCAAACATCGAACAGGCTTTCGCATGCCAATTGGCGTCGATTTTGCAAGCTTGTTTGACCCTTCTGCACTTCGTCATGGTAAGCAAGTTCATGCCCAGATCATTGTCAGTGGAATTGGCAACCACGGCTTCTGGGTGGCAGGGTTTTGGGTATGTACATTCTTTGTGGGAGCTTTATGGATGCGAAGAATATGTTCTATAGGCTTGAACTCAGGTCCTCTTCTTTGCCCTGGAATGGATGATTAGAGGGTTTACAGTACTGGGTAGGTTTGATTTTGCCTTGTTATTTTACTTTAAGATGTTGGGTTGTGGTACTTCTCCTGATAAGTATTTTCCCTATGTGATTAGGCTTGTATTGGTCTGAATAATGTAAATCTGGGTAAGTTGGTTCACGGAACAATTCAGTTGATGGGCTTTGAGTTGGACGTGTTTGTGGGTAGTTCTTTGATCAAAATGTATGCGGAGAATGATTGTATTAATGATGCGCGATGTTTGTTTGATAGAATTCCACATAAAGATGGTGTTTATGTAATGTCATGCTTAATAGTTATGTAAAAACTGAGATACTAGTAGTGCTCTAAGAATGTTTTTGGAAATGAGAAATAGTGAAATTAGGCCAATTCCGTGACTTTTGCTTGTATAATATCAGTTTGTGCCTCAGAAGCAATGATTGGTTTCGGTACCCAGCTTCATGGACTTGTCGTCAGGTGTGGGTTAGAGCTGGAATCTTCCGTGGCCAACACTTGTTAGCTATGTATTCAAAATGCCAGTATTTGTTTGATGCATGTAAGTTGTTTGATATGATACCGCAAACTGATTTGGTGACATGGAATGGAATGATTCTGGATTTGTACAAAATGGGTTTATGCGTGAGGCTGCAATTTGTTTCGTGAGATGATATCTGTTAGTGTCAAACCAGACTCGATCACCTTTGCAAGCTTCCTTCCATCAGTTACTGAAATCGCAGGTCTCAAACAAGGTAAGGAAATTCATGGTTACATGGTAAGACACGGTGTGCCTTTGGATCTATTTGTGAAGAGTGCACTTATAGATATATACTTTAAGTGCAGGGATGTGGGGATGGCACGCAAGGTTTTTGGACAAAGCAACACAGTTGATGTCATCGTGTGCACAGCTATGATTTCAGGTTTTGTGCTTAATGGAATTAATAGTGATGCTTTGGAAATTTTCAGATGGTTACTAAAAGAAAAGATGAGACCAAATTCTGTTACCCTGGCAAGTGTTCTGCCTGCTTGTGCTGCTTTGGCTGCTCTGAAATTGGGGAAGGAATTGCATTGTAACATCCTCAAGAATGGGCTTGATGGAAGGTGTCATGTGGGAAGTGCAATTACAGATATGTATGCAAAATGTGGACGATTGGATCTTGCTCATCATATCTTTGACAGAATGTCCCAAAGGGATACTGTTTGTTGGAATGTAATGATCACAAGTTGTTCCAGAATAGCGAGCCAGAAGAAGCAATTCAACTTTTCGTCAAATGGGGATTGAAGGAACCAAGTTCGATTGTGTGAGCATATCAGCTGCTCTATTGCATGTGCGAACTTACCATCACTCCAATATGGAAAAGAGATCCATGGTTTCATGGTTAAAGGGACATTCAGCTCTGATCTTTTTTGCCGAGAGTGCACTGATAGACATGTATGCTAAATGTGGAACTTGGATTCTGCATGCCTTGTGTTTAACATGATGGGAGAGAAGAATGAAGTTTCATGGAATAGCATAATTTCTGCTTATGGGAACCATGGTTGCCTTAAGGACTGTCTCCGTCTGTTCAACAGAATGTTGGAAATGGGATTTTGCCTGATCATGTCACCTTTCTTGCTATAATATCTGCTTGTGGTCATGCAGGCCAAATTGATGATGGAGCTCGCTATTTCTATTCCATGACGAAGGAATATGGACTCCCAGCACGGATGGAGCATTATGCATGCATGGTGGACTTGTTTGGGCGTGCTGGTCGGCTGAATGAAGCATTTGAAATTATAAAAAGTATGCCATTCATTCCGGATGCTGGTGTTTGGGGGACACTGCTTGGTGCCTGTCGGGTCCATGGTAATGTTGAGCTTGCTGAAATAGCTTCTAGACATCTTTTGACTTAGACCCTCAAAATTCTGGTTACTATATATTGCTTTCAAATCTACATGCTGATACTGGAGACTGGGGGAATGTGCTTAAGATACGTAGTTTAATGAAAGAAAGACGAGTCCAGAAGGTTCCTGGGTACAGCTGGATTGACATCACAGCACCACCCACATTTTTGTCGCTGCAGATGGAAGTCACCCACAGTCTGCTGAGATATATTCAATACTGAAGAGTCTTCTGCTAGAGCTAAGAAAAGAGGGTTATGTACCTCAACTTTACCTTCCAATGCACCCGCAAACAATGAGCATGTGAATACCTGGAAATAGGTTGATCATTTATATTATGCCAGCATCATCTGTAACAACAATATATGGAGTCTTGTAATGGAAAGTGCGGGCATTGCAGATTTGTGAGGTATGCTCTTCCACCCGATTTTGCTCATCGAATCGAGACATCTTCGAACCACTGTAGCTAATAAAAAAACCTGTTCTTTTCTACCAGAGTTGAAAAGTTATAAGCATCCCCATGTTTTTTCATGCTATTTTGAATCATAAGAGGAGAAAGGCATGCAGTGACATCAAGCTGACTTTGGATAATGGACAGATATAGGAATCCCCTAAACTATTCACTATGCACCAGTTCAATGCTTTTCAGATCTTCCTACTTTTAGTGGGTCTCAATTGGATAGGAAAGTATTCAATATTATTCCTCGGTTGATTTTTGAGGAGGATAGCTCTCTCGTTTTCCTTCTTTATTAGAGTTCAAGGAAGCTTTAAATAGTATTCCTTCGGATGATAGTACTACAGGACCAGATGGATTTGGTTCTTATTTATTTAGTTTTGAGTGCTGGGAACGATCTCATAGCTAGCCGCAAATTTATTGGGAGCTGCTCAAGATTTTTTCAGTGATATATATCATTAACAGGAGAATTGTTACTAAAGCTAGCTTTTTCACTCGAAAAAGGCAGATAAGAATGGTGTATATTCAACCTAGTCAGCTCGATCGGCATCTAATCAAAGCTAGAGGACAGGCATGCATGCAGTTCCTTGGGAGTACTTTGAAAATCTCAGTTTTCACATGGAGACATTTACATATGAAAACCACTTATATATAGATATCATTATACATGTTAATTATTATTAGGTTATTTTCGTAATTTTCTTTTTTATATTTGAAAAAGAAAAGCCCTCTCTTTAGTAGTACGTATGTTCAGAGCTCCAGCATCCAGAACCAAAAATAGGTTTTAGCTAATTTTAGTGAAGTGCTTCTTAAAACAACCCAGGTAATTCGATCGTTCCCCATTTTAAGTAGAATTTTAAAGGTTGCTGGTGGCTCCCTACATGATTTGTCGCAATCCAAATGCATGTTTGATTTATAATTTATCTTATTCAACACTCTAATATTATAACAATTCTTAAATGGATATCTTTCTGATCTTTGGTCTCCATGGGAATCTTTCTTTTTTAATCAACACCCTAGCTAATATGATGTTATATATCAAAATTGAAGAGAACACTATAAAGTAGTAAAATTTTTTAAATAGAACAGATAAAGATTTAGGGAAAGGAATGTAATGCATGCTCTTGAAATGATTTGCTAAAACAGAAAAAACATGATTGATTGTTTCCGAGAGAAACTTTAGGACATGAGATATGGATGCAGCTCTGATATCTCTCCAAGTTTTTTTTATCTTACACGTACCAAAAAAAGTGGGCTTCCTTGGTTGGCGAACAGTGTAAGAATATTCATTACAAGAAAATAAGTATTTATGACGGACTATTTAGAAAAGAATACTATTTGCGATGATAATAGACTTATTTTTAATAGAGAATAATTATTTTCGTAGGATACATCTGACTATAAATAAGCAATTTTTACGTAGTGAACCCAAAATGTTATATATTGTTAAGAGATGATATCATACACGTTAAGACTGTGCAAGAGAGCCCCAAATGTCAATATCTATGTGAGAGTCTGACACTACTTTTAGTTCGGTGCTTCCTTCCTTTATAAAAAGAAAAAGTAAAAAAGAAAAAGAATGAGAAAAGAAGACAAGTGCCAACTTTCTAGTTGAAAGTTTATCCTATTTGATTGCGAGAGACCATGCACCATCATTATTTGCGGTACAAAGGACCATTTGAACGTGGAGTTATTGTTGTAGCATTTGTATTTTTCTGATATAAGAGACTAGACAAAGCACTCAGAAATTAAGCACTAATTTATTTTTTTTCTTTTTTCTACTTTCCTTCGATATTACAGGCCGGAGAGAAGAAGATGACGACCACAGGACTGTTTGGAAGCTAATTAAACACACTAATAAAACGCTTGTAAGTTTTCACGTGGATCATAAGTACTAAGCAGCACGTCATAATCGCTAGCTTGGTTAGAGAGAGAGAGAGAGAGAGAGAGCTGTGACAGAGAAGTACAAAGAGTAAAGAGATATATAAGAGATTCCTGGACTCTTATATAATAGATTATGAGAAAATGATCAGTTGGAAATATAAGGGAGGGCTGCTTCTCATCGTTATGGTTGTGATTTTGTGGGTTACTTCTGCAGAGGTTACACAGGTCAGTTCTCTCTCTCTCTCTCTCACACACACACACACAGTGAAAGTAAACTTGATGTTTCAGTTATATACATAGGTACGTTTTCCGTTGTTTTGCCGGTTACGCTATAGATTTTTCAAGTAATGGGTGTTGGATAGATTTAAGTTTTGAATGAGCTGTCCGTGAATATGTTGTTTGGTACGTCAGATATTGCTTCCTTATGATCTCTGATTGCTCTGGGCGAGATTGATGTTTAATATGAACACCATATCGGTTTAAATGAATACAGATAAATGGAAATTATAGTAGGAAACCAGGTGGTGAAACCGTTGATCGTATAGAACAAGAAAACTACTGTTTGGTTTTGAGTTCCGCGTAGAACTTGCCGTTTGGTATTTGCTTTCTGGAATACGAAATATTAGATATTGAATGAAAAGATACTAACCAAGACTTCGATCATGATAATAGCCATATTGATCGTCATCTTCTACAGTAACTAGAGAACAGGTGGAGAGGGCAATGATCCATCACATATTTGCTTTGCACGGTGGCATGGGTCCGACAGTAATCAGTGTCGCATTATTCTTGGATCCTTATAGTCACTTTTCGAGTTAGTGCTTGGTGACATAAAGCTATCCAACCTTTAAATGTGAGTGTAGTCTTAAAGCCAACGCACCACCGAAAAGAGTCCATAACTTCTACAGCATAACGTTCATTCGTTTGCTGGTATCTTCTGAATCACAACATGATTCTAGACTTAAATATAACTCGATCTTTTTCCGTACCAGTCGTTATAAACAAATCCCATGTTAAACTTTCTACGTTATAAGAGGTTCATGGAAGTGGATTTCTTATTTTGGTAAAGCAGTAAATGTACTAAATTCATGTTGCTGTGTTGACTCCCGGAACACTTAACAAGCATTTGTTTTTCAACAGGGTGTGTACACAGAATACAATCATCCTTTTGCAGTGGCATATCTAGCAACTTCTCTGTTCGTAGTTCATCTTCCAATTGCTTTCATTAAGGATTGGTTAATGGGAATACTCATGAGATGCTACTGCCGTAAAAGTGAAGATGGTGCAGATCAAACAGTGGATGAGGAGTCTGCTGCAGAACTCGATGCTTCTGCAAAACACAATGGGTTGCATAGTGCGTTTGAAATTGAAACATCGGAACCGTTGGGGAATGAATGCTCTTGTACATACATTTACTCTGAAAACGTCAAGCTGTTAGTTTCTGAATCCACAAATAAGATTGACAAGGTAAAGGAAGACAAAAACATTACCACAAGGGAAATAGCCAAGTTTGGATTTTGCGTTGCTCCTCTCTGGTTTATTACTGAGGTGAGACCCGAATTACGTATTGTTTCTGTAATATTTGCTTGGACCTGTCTGCCATTAGATAATTTATGCATGGTACTGTTACATAGATATATTTTACAAGGCGATTTTCTATTTTATACATAAAGGTTTCATGACATATATTATCAGCTTAGAGTACTGGTAAAATTTCCGTTTCTGGGTGAAGGATCATGACCAAGTTTGTTTTCTGCAGTATCTAACGATGCTGCACTTGCAACGAACACAGTTGCCAGTACAACATTGTTGTCTTCAACTTCAGCACCTTTTACGCTTCTCATTGGTGCATGTCTTGGTCAAGACTCTATTAATTTGGTAAAAGCAATCGCTGTTGTTGTCAGCATGGCAGGTGTTGTCATGACAGCCTTTGGGAAGACTACAACTGCAGATGAAACGCAGTTAAGGATATCTAAGTAGTACATTTCTTTTCCCTTATTTTAGAGACATGATTTAGATCATTTATGATTGTGGCTGGATTCAGTACTTGTTTTGCTGATATATATATATATATATATATAAGAGCTATATATGTTAGTCACATTGAGCCTATTCAATACTTTTTTTTTCTTTTTTTTGTTGTTTTTTTATCTGTTTGAATATACTTGGGAGTGATTCTTTAGCAGCAACTAATGTATTTTTTTTTTTTTTTTTTTTTGTGTTTGCAGAAATGGGAAGCACTCTCTTCTGCGGATCTTTTTGCTATTCTCTCGTCCTTTACCTATGGACTATTTACCGGTTGAATATCTTCTCTTTCTACTCGGTACAATATTCAAGTCTTTTCATAATGCATAACATTAATGTTCCTTTGGGTTAAAAAAAAATGTACTACAGTGCTGCTTAAAAGTTTGCAGGAGGTGGTGAAAGGGTAGATTGCAAAAGTTATTTGGCTTTATTGGATTGTTAGCTTCTTGTTCTTTGGTGGCTCGGTAAGATCAACTGCTTGCTAGATTTTGCCATTCCTGTCCTGTATATCATGATATGCTATAAATAAAGCTTTTTCATCATTGATTCAATTTGCCTCTGCCATATCTCTGGGCTTCTGTTCTAGTTTGGATAAAAATTGTTCACACGAGCAACATTTTTGAGAGTTTGTTGCTGTAAGTTAGAATTTGGAGCTTTGATTTCTTTTTTTGGTAGCACATGTCAATGCATTGCTTTGCTTGGACTTCAAACAAACATTTTTGCTCTTGCAATAACACTGCCTGTTATCCTGCATGACATAAATTTATAATCTCTGTTTTTAGTGTGGCCTATGACTGCCATGGGCATGGAACCAATTCAGATTGCCCACCTCTGCCAAAGTGGAAGAAGTTATTCTTGTCAATGGTTTTATTGGAAGCTTTCTCTCTGATTATTTTTGGTATGTTATAGGAGAAAACTTTTTTTACCATTTCAGCTCAAGGGTTCTGTTCTTACTCTCTCTGAATAGAATTTATCAATATTTCAGGGCATTAGCTGTTGTTTGGACCTCACCGCTGATAGCAGCACTAGGTGCTTCGCTTACGATACCTCTTGGGATGATGGAGGATATGCTGATCCATGGACAGCATTATTCAATCATTTATGTTATCGGTTCAGCTCAGGTAAATGTACCTCTGCTGCTGGTACTACAGGGCTTTGCCAGTGGAATTTGTTCCTTTCTTGACACCCTTTGCTTACAAAACCCAAGTACGGGAGTCTGCAAGCCCTTTAAAAAAAAAGTGGGATCCACTATAAAAGTGAGTTTTTTCACGTAGGTTTCTCTTTTTTTAAAGGGCTTGCAGGCTGACTTGAGCTTGGACAAATCTTTTTTTCCCCCCTCAAACTCCCATGAATGAATGTATTTTAGATCTTATGTAGCTGGATATTTGTCTTTGTGTGTGTTTACAAACAGTAACTGGAGAGATTCTATCATGGGGCATGAAACTCTCATTTTGAATGTTTCTGTGTCTAATCTGGAAACAATGTGTTGCAGGTATTCCTTGGATTTGTAGTAGCTAACCTTTCAGATTGGTGCATACACAAGTGGAATAATAGATCTTGAGTTATACGGTATACCAGGAAAATGTTGCATTATCTCCTTTTCTCTCCTTGGACCATTCTTTCTTAACTTTGATGACGTACGGCCTATGAACTACGTACATCTTTCTTTTTGGTCTGTGTATTGTAGGCATCATGAAAGAAAGCCAATTGGTCTGTGAAAGAGAGCTAAATGTAGTACAAATCAGAACTGGCTGTTCCTGTAGTCGGCTTGTTTTAGAAAGTCATGACTCCAAATATAGTGGAATTGAATCAATAAGATTTTGTTAAAAAGGTTTTACTTTCTTGTCCTCTTGGTTGAAAGATATGGTCTTTGCCAATTATTTACTGAGTTGTATATATATACTCGACAAGATATGTGTTGTTGGGTTGATGACAGGAACTATGTAATTAAGAGATGCAGTGCAGCATTGCCTCGTGGAGATTGCAGACTAATAACTGGTAATATATGGGCGCAAGAGGAGCAAAGTTGTTATGTATTCTAGCTATAGCAAAAGGTAGAACTGCAAGAAGAGAGTTGTGCTAGTAAGTAGATGATGACTTGTAAAAGATGGTTGGCTGTCGTTATCCTATTGGATCTTTTTTTTTTTCTTTTTTTCTAAGCAAGCATATTATAGATATATTTAACAGTTACAAGATACAATAGTCAACAGGGTGGGAGGCCCCAACATTCATCCCAAACCAGCAAAATACAACACTAGAAATAAAAAAAGAGGGATCTGTGGCTAATGACTTGACCCACTCATTTCCCACAAGGGAAGCCGTTTGAGGCGGTTTTGATACAATTTGAAAAACAGACTGTAATACCAAGATTGGAAGTCACAGTGAAGTGTTTTGTGTTGCATTTCGCTGGTCGCTGTAAGAGACTTGAACTTCCATTACCCTTTCCCACAATCCTTGATTAGGGGAAACGAAAATATAAGAAGATAGCAAACAGGAGATGTGCCGAATCGCTGGCAGACGACCTTCAGGGACTGTGTGTTAGGGACCCCGATCTTGTCCCTAACACTAAGGACCACGAACTTGCCTTGGTGAGGATGATGACTGAGTGACCTTGCCAACTTGCTTGGCTTCAACAAAGGGTTGATGCTTGAGTGATGGAATGAAAGGAATGATGATGGAATTGGGTAGGCTAAGTGTTTAGTGGAGGCAAATCAATGTGGGCGGTTAGACTTGTTCTTGGTGAGTGGCGCCAAGTAGATGGGCTTAGGGTTGAGTGGATGAGATGAGGCTAGGGTTTCAGGGTATGGGCAACTAGGGTTGCCACGGGGTAGGATGAGTAATTAGGGTTTGGAGTGTAAGGGAACTAGGGTTTGCCGAAATGGATATGGTAGGATTAGGGTTGGATGATTGGAAATGGATATGGAAAAATTCTAAGATGGAAGGAATCTTTTGAGGAATAGGGAAATTCAAATTTGGGCTAAGATGTCAAGTCAATAGTTGACTTGAAAAGATTTTAAGAATAGTGATTTAAGAGATTGAAGAGGATTGGAAAAGTGGAGCGATTCAAGGGATGGAGGGATTCTAGGGAAGTTCCTAGAATTAGGAGATGTGATTGGATTGAGTCAACTTTTCTTGAATTAAGGAAGTTGCCCAAGAGGACTCTTGATGGACGGCTGGGATTTGAGTGGGTGAAGGCTATGTGTATTTCGGCTAGGACTTAGTTAGATGAGGAATGCTAGATATGGTAAGTGATAAGTATGGGAAGATGGAGGCAATTAGGGTTTTGGCGAGGTCAATGGTTTGGATTGATGAAGGCAAGACTCATAAAAGGAAGTAATTACCTTTTAGAGGCTTAAGGTTGGCGCCTAAGGTTTTATGGAGATGTGGAGATTTATGGCAAACCAAGTATGGTAAGTATGACTCATGGCTAGGGCAATGTATTTGAGGGATGAAGGGTAATTATGAGAAGTTGACTATTATGGAAAGTAAGGCAACACTAGGGTTGGTTGAGTGATGTATGTGGGCAATATGGCTAGGGTTTTATGGAGGGGGCAGCAAGGTAATTTATGGAAGGTGAGCTAGGGCAAACAATGAGGTGGTCGACTTTGAAGGTGGCAACGATCAAATGGATGAATGGGTTGGTTTGTTGGCCGAACAACACAAGGATTTTTCAAGAACAACTCAAGAACAATGCACATAAAATAATAAGATCAAATGATAGAAAATTGAAGACAAGAGATGAAATGGAAAATACTCATAAGATTAATTGATATTTAGGGATTCATGAATTACACCCTAAGATGAAAAGAACAAGATAGATAGATTGAATCACATCTATTCATGAATTGCAAAGTGGTGATTCTCTATTAGGGTTTCACGAATTGCACCCAAGTAGCCCAAGTGCTAAGCACCGAATGATGATCTCAAGAACAAGTCTACCCACTTAGGGAATTTGCCAAAGGTTCAAAAGATGTAAATGCAAAGACTAAGGGTCTTATTTATAAAGATTACAACTTGGAAACCCTTAATAGGTCCATTGGAAAATAAATTAATTAAAATAAATAATAAAAAATAACATAGTTGGCCCATGGCATGCCATGAGCCCTGATTTGTGTCATGCATGTGACACATGAGCCACTCTTTTTGACATTTTGCATTAGCCATCTGAATGATCGACGGTTGGGGGAGTCCTACGGTGGGGCGTGTGGCGGTCGTGGGGGGCCGAAAAACTATAGATCGGCGCTTCTCCTTGTTATGGACAAAAACAAAATAAAAACTGAAAAAAAAAATGGGCTGGACAGTTTCTGGACTAGCCATACGAAGGAGGGAGGGAGGGAGGGAGGAGCTAAAGCTCCACCCCTCTCGGCAGAGAAGGTGTGATGTTTAGGTTTTTGTTGAGAGCAAAATCGTCTAGAGAGAGAAAATAAAAATCGTATCACAACGTTAGCTATCCTATTGGATCTAAAACTATAAAAACTAATTCACCCTCGATATATTGCTTATAGAATATGACTAACAATAATACCAATAACATTTGCTTCTATATAAGAAAGAAATTTTCTAAACTAAAATAATAATAAAAAAAATTATTACTTACGATTAAATATATCATGAGAAAGATTAAATGAATTAACTATATTATCAATAGAAAAGGATATACTAAAAAAAATATGAATATAAATCTCTGATCTGTAATTTTGCTTCTCATTATTGGTTTTTAAATCTCATTCTTTTATATTGAATATAAAATTTATCATTTTTAAATTAAGGCTCATTTTAAATATGTAACTTAAGGCACTAAATATATTGAGCCGCCCTATTTGACACCACCCTCGAATTCGGATAGTCCAGATGCTCAAAAATGATTTAAAGAGTAGTACATGTGGTAGCTGATTCTCATTTATCACATCACATGCTTATGATCAGCTTAGCAATTCAGAACTGCTTGTGCAAAAACTCGTTTTGACATGATATTAATCCATTAAGCATTCCCATCTCAGTAATGGAGTTGGGAATATAAAACTTTATGTGTGCAAATGCGAATAATTGGATCGAAGACTGCATGCAGATCTACAACTAAGCAGGAATATTATTATTACTTTTTGTTTTCTAAGTTCAAAACTACTGCATATATCATTTATCATCAAAAAAAGAAAAAAACAAAACAAAACACCGTCATCGAAAATGTCTGTTTCCTTGTTTTGATCTTCAAGCTGCTTTCTTGTAGCCTAACTTCAAATAATGATATGAACGACCATGGAAGTGCAAGTAAAACTGGATTTCATGAACACTTTATCACTGTCTTCCGAATCAAGTCAACTATATATATATATATATATACACACACACTAGTAAAGGGCAAACACGTGCAATGCACGTGTGCCCAATTGAAAAATATAAAAAATATTTTAAAAAATAAGATTTTTTTGTAAAATTATGTAATAATAAAATATATATTAATATATATGATTATGAAATGAAATAGTTTTGCTTATGTTTTAATATTTTCTCATTGATCATAAAAAATATCACATATATTATCTGCAGAATATCTATAAATGTAACATAAGAATTTTCACAAACACAGTTACAATTATACAATTTTCTATTGCAGATTTAAAAGCGACTATTGAAGTTGATGTGTGATCACTATACATTTATAAATAAAATTGATATATAAAAATAGTAAATAAATTATTATTTATTAATATTAGCAATTTATATATTCTAATTATAATGTAAAAATTTTTAACTCCAGAATATGAGAAGAAATGTTTATCTTGATTGTGAAGCCACTATTTTTTTGTCACTATAACATAAAATGTTTTCATTTTTTTCATATTCAGTTGTTTTATTGTAATTTTTACATGATACGTAATAAAATGATTGATGTAATAAAATTTAAGTATATGCAAAGTCTAAAATCTAAAACACAAACGTAAAATTTATCAAAAATTATTCTTCAAAAAGTAAGTGCGACAATATATCTTAAATTTTGGAGACTCTTTTTTGTTATTATAATTTTATGGGTAATTGATATATTAATTTGGAATGAAAATTATTTTTAACACCTATGTATTTTTCACATCTAAAGTTGTAAATGGGACAAGTAGTGAAAATAAATATAAAAGTAGGGGTAAATTTTTTTAGCAATGCTGTTAGTACCTAAGTTTACAAAACACACAACAATTAAACTTTTTTTTTTTTATAATTTGAAGGCAAATGCAAAAAAGACCAATAGCCCAGTTTATGTAAATGGAATTTTATGAAGAACTGTCATCTTATGTAAATAAAAATGACTATGTATTTAGAAGAGAATTTTTTGTGATTAGAAATAAAATTTGCAGAATATTAGAAATGATTTTTTTACAAATTTATCTTTATTAATAATTTTAATATAATTTATTATCAATTTAAAGTTTAAGTTCCAAATATATTTGTAATAAGTAATGTCCAAAAATTTATCTCTTTCTTTTAAACTGTAATTTTTTTTTTATATTTTCGAACACATCGATCTTGATGTATAGAGAAGAAGGTCATATTAAAACGGCACCGTTTTCAGCCAAAGGAACCCTAACATTCACGGGAGTAGTATAAATACATACTTACGGACTGCACAGTGGCTAAAGACATTGTCTTCCTCTTTGCGTCTCGCCGCCCCTAATTTTCGAACGAAACCCTAACATTCTATCTCTCTCTCTCTCTATCTTTCTACACGAAATGAGCAGCCTATATCAAAACGCGCCTCCAAATTCTTCTTCCTCCCTTCTCCACCCATTTCTCCATGGCCTGATTTCACCAACAATCTCACCACCTCCTTCCCGTAATTTTTTTTCTTATTTTCTTTGAAATGTATCGCAGTCTCACCATTAGACCACAGAGACCAGATTTCTTTTTCTCTGAGACGGATGAATACTAAGAAGGCTTCCACGTTTTGACTCTCATCAGTTTGTTTCTTCCCCTTTTTCTTTTTTTTTTTTGGTATTTTCGTTCGTTGATGTGCAGGTTTTTTTTTTTTCTTAGTGCTTTAATTTATTTGGGCTTTCTGTTATGTTTCCGTTTGTATATAGGGATCGAACATGGTCTATTTTATTTTTTTTTAGTTGGTCTATGGCTGAATTTGTTTTCTCTTTAGATCTGAATAGATCTTTATACATCTGAGAAGCTAATGTTCAAATCCGAGTTAGCTTTATTTACGGTTTCTCCATAACAAATTTTCATAAGAGGTGGTGTTTTTTTTTGGTTATGTTTATGCATTTTATCTATTGTATAAGATCCGGACCTTCTTCGTCTTGATCAAATCTATTTTCTTTATTAAATTTATTTTATAAGATTTATATATTTCATAATAGATCTCCATAACATATATTTATTTGTGGTCTTATTTGTTCTATTTATTTGTACGTCGTCTATTTCTGATTTTGTTTTCTCTACAGATCTGATTAGGTCTTCATATACTTGAAGAAAATCATGTCCTCATATGAGCCCTTGATAATTTCTATTTTCTTTAGTTTTAGTTGATTTTGAAATTTCTTTTTTCGATTTTCTTGAGTGTTTTTTTTTTCTCTCAATGTTTCGGCTGAATGTAAATGAACTTTTATGGATGATTAAGTTTCTCTGTTTCATTTTGATCTGCTATTTTTTTTCCTTTATTTGTTGTTGGTATCTTGTTCTGTTTCTCCTTCTATCGTGAATCTACAAATAAATCAATGGAGGTTTTTTTTTTTTTTTGTATTTTTTTTAATGCTCTATAGATCTGAACATATCCTCACTTATTTAAAGAGATTGTGCAAATATATTTATGTCGTTATTTTGTTATCATTTTTGTTTGACTCTGAGCTGAAATTATGTGCATTCTTTGAGGTTATAAAAGTTTTTTTCTGTTGTTTTGTACATGTCTGGTTGCAATATTTATTTATTTGTTAGATATTTGGATTTCGAAGTAGGAGACATGTCGGATATTATGTCTCACATCTAAAAATCATATTAGTTTCTTTTTTTTTTTTTTTTTTTTTTTTATGAATCTGTAAACAAATAAGTGGATATTGTTTCTTTTGATTTTTTTTTTGTTAGATGTAGATCTGGATAGAAATAAAAGTATGGAAATTTGTTATTTTGTTTTGTAGATTTATGTATCTTTAAATATGTGTTGTAAATTTTTTTTTCTCTCTCTTATGATTTCACAGTTTTTGTTGGTTATCTGCAGTTTTCTCTCCAACTGTAGGGCACTACATATTTTTTTTTTCACATGGTCATTTTTTGTCCATATTTCGAATTTGGCAGATGTAGATATTTATTTTTGTAATTTTGAACAGATTTGTACTTCCAACTGATTTTGGGGTATTTGTAATTCAAATCTGTTATCTAACACATTTCTTTTTGTTGGTTTGTTTATTTTGTTCCGTTTAATATTTTTTTCTTATTGGTGGAGCAACACTCCTTCTCCATATTGTCTCTTCTACAGGAGGTAAGTGTTTTTTGTTTGGCTGTTATCTAAAATTATCTGCATTCTTTGAGGTTATAAAAGTTTTTTTTTTATGTTTTGTACATATCTGGTTGTAGTCTTTATTTGTTAGATATTTGGATTTGGAAGTAGGAGACATGTCGGATATTATGTATAGCATCTAAAAATCATAGTAGTTTCTTTTCTTTTTGGTGAATCTGTAAAGAAATGAGTGGATATTGTTTGTTATGATTTAATTTTTTTTTTGTAGATCTAGATCTCAATACAAATAAAAGTATGGAAATTTTTTTATTTTGTTTTGTAGATTTATGTATCTTTAATTATGTGTTGTAAATTTTGGTTTGTTTATTTTGTTACGTTAAATGTTTTTTTCTTATTGGTGGAGCAACACTCCTTCTCTATATTGTCTCTTCTACAGGAGGTAAGTGTTTTTTTCCAGATTACATGTTGGTTTTTTTTTTCTCTTGTATATGTGATTATTGAGCTTGGAAGTGTAAATACATAAAATATGAAGCATATTTGTGTAAGTGAAAATGTTACTTCACAGCTTTTAACGATGTGCATATATATTTTTATTCTCTGAGTTTATAGTTTCTAATTTTTTAACTTGCATATGTATCAGCCATGGAATAAACAGTTTGTAGTTTCCATTTTTTCCATATTTGTTTATATCATAAATTTATTTTTCACTTTTTAAAGATGACCATATGTAGATTTATTGTTTTAGTTTGTTATATGTAACTTTTTAACTTGCATATGTAGCAATCATCTCATAAACACTATGCAGTTTGCATTTTTGTTTAGGTGGAAATCTATTTTAAAACCTTTAGACATGAACATACGAAATTTTATTGTTCAAGTTTGTAGGCTGTAGTTTCATGGCGTGCATGTGGACCAAGTATGTGATAAACACCTCATGATATGTATTTTAGCATATACGTTTAAGTAAAAAGCTTATTTTACAGTTTTCAAGGATTGATCAGTTCATTTTAAGCACCATGATATGTAGGATTCGTGTTTTACTTTGCAGTCTATACTTTTCTATCGTGCATGTGTTCTAACTATCTGCTAAACAGTCTCTATCTTGGATCTTAACATATTTGTTTACATGACAACTCTGTTTTGTACATTTTAAGTAGTCTGTAGTTTGTAATTTCTTAATTTGGATGTGTATGAACCACGTGATAAGAAGAGATAGAATATATGATGTAATTGAAAACTAAAATAGAGAAGCAATAAAAGGCAGACAATTGAAAACCAAAATAGACAGGCAATAAAAGGCAGACAATCACCTACAATTTTATTTTTTAAAGTAACAGACATCCATCATATCTGTTTAGATGTTATTTTACTTCCTTCAGTTTAGTGTATAATTTTTGAACTTATATGTGTAGTAATCGTGCTATTAATGGTTTGTAGTTTTTTTTTTTTTTTTTTTTATTGATGTTTATAAACATGCCATAAGAGCAAATATGGTACGTGACGTAACTGGAAACAAAAACAAACACATGCATATCATTAGACTTGAAAATAAAAGGGAAATCAATTAGAGAAGAAAAAGAATTACATACCTAGTTATTTTTGAAATTTCAAACCGACGAACAGTTATATCAACCCTGAGCCACTGATTTTTTGTGGGATTTGGGTGAGGAATTTGATTTAAACATCAGAGAAATAACAATAAGTAAAAGGGAAATCAATTACAGAAGGGAAAAAATTACATACCTACTTATTTTTGGAATTTCAAACTGAGGAACAGTTATATCAACCCTAAGGCACTGTTTTTTTTGCGAGATTTGAGTGAAGATTTTGATTTAAACGTGAGAGAAATAACAGTAAGTAAAATGGATGAAGAAATGGAGTAGGAAGTAAATTACGTGTAGAACTGCTTTTATAGGAAGTGAAAACTAGTTTTATATGAAGTGTCAACCGGTGGAAGCGCCAGAAGAGTAGAATAATAAGAAATTTAAAATTAATAAATTTTTACAAATCTGATAACACTAAAGTTGAGTCGGTCGAAGCGGTGGAAGAAGTTACAAATCTGATAACACTAAGGTTGAGTCGGTCGAAGCGGTGGAAGGAAAATCTGAAAAACACAAACGCTGCTAGAAAGAACTGGAAATAGAAAGAAGTGGAAAGCAGATATGAGACGTGTAAATTGAATTGAAATTGAAAAGCACAGACGAGACGTGCAAATTGAATTGAAAAGTATGAGTATAATTGACATAAAAAATAGAGGAAAACTACAAACAAAGCATGCAAACGGGAAATGAATAAAATAAGTAAGGGTAACTTTGGAAAAAAAAATTATCTGAAAAAGTTAATGATTAAAACGGAAATAGATTAGAAATGTAAGGGTAAAAAAGGAAAAAAATTATGTGAAAAAATTAATGAGTACAACGGAAATAGATTAGAAACGTAAGGGTAAAAAAGAAAAAAAAATTGTAGGACAGCTGCATGCTTATTGACGCTTATTTTATATATATATATATATATATAAAGAAAGAGCAAATGAAGCGCCCCGACCAAAACAAACGTATAGCATGTTCCTAAAGTATTGCCATAAAGAAATGCAGTGTAGCCTTGTAGGCCGCAGTGGAAGGAGAAGAAAACTATTTGAATTCTCTTTTTATTTTTATTGATAGTAAAAATGTATTATTAAATTATTTTATTTTATGTAAGATGTATTTTATTTATAAATTGGATTAAATTTTTTTAAATTAGACTTATAAGTAATTAATCTATAAGATCAAAATAATTTTGTAGAGAAGGTTAAGATAATTTTTTAGAGAGGGTCAACACAAGATGAAATTAATATCATCTTATTAAATTATAAAAATTAATATATATATATATATATATATATATATTTTCAAACTTTTGGAGGCATAGCCCCCTACCCCTTCATAGGTCTGCCTTTAAGGATAAGACTTTAAGCTTTTAGCAGTAGAAAGTTAGAACTGCAGTGTAGACTTGTAGGCGGCAGAAGGACAAGAAAAAATTCTGTTTTTTTATTTTTATTGATAGTAAAAACATGTTATAACGTTATTAGATTATTTTATTTTATATGAAATGTATTTTATTTATTTTATTTTTAAATCAAATTAATTTTTTTTAAATTGGACTTATAAGTAATTAATCTATAAGATTAAAATAATTTCGTGGTAGGAAAATATAATTTTTTAGAGAGGGGACCAATATAAGATGAAATTAATCTCATCCTATTAAATTATAAAAAATTAATATATATAATTTTTTTTTTCAAACTTTTGGCCCACTGCCCCTTCATAGGTCCGCCACTGCTTCTTAGAAATATTATAGGACGCATTCACACACTACCCTTCATTAATTCGCTGTGTGCCCTACAATTCCTATATATATAGGATATCATACGTGTGAATCTCTCTCTTCTCCTTTAAAAAAATTATATGAATGATCATGAGGAAGTTGCCAAACTTCGGAGATTTGACAATGAAATATGTACAGAAAAAACCATAGATGAGGATCACGTGTTTTTTATTTGCTTTTTGCACCGAAGTACATATCTATGGATTATTGTCATCAGTAAAACCCAACGGAAGATATTATATTAATATATATATATATATATATATATTTGAAGAGTGTGTGCGTATACATTATATAAACAGTTTTCTCACAATATTTACTTATAATTGTAGATTGATGGGCTGGACAGTCCAAGTTGGATTCGGCAAGCTTTCTTAGCTGCACTAGTAGTCTACATTACACGGTTTTTGAAAGTTTGCTCAATTTATTTATTTTTATTTTAATTAGTTAATTATTTCCCGGCCACTATGTCTATTTGAAAGAGATGTGTGGCACTAGAGCAAAAGCCTTTCAGTTGAGGTAGGCTATATAATCGTTGACAACATTTATATATGCCCTCAAGCTTATCACATTTCTGATCACCAGCAGGAAGTCCAAGTACATCAATTTGAAGCTCAGTTTGAAGAGAGATTGTGTGTCAAGATATCATTTTTCTTTCTTAGATATATTTGAATAGTAATGGGTTGGAGATATGGGGGAGGATTGCTCCTTATCACAACTGTTGCCATTGTGTGGGTCACCTCTGCAGAAATCACTCAGGTGAGTCTTTTTCTCTCTCTAGCTATCTGTTAACAATGGAATTCTGTCATTGTTTTTTGTATGGATGTTGTGTTTCTTCTGAGTAAGGGATGAAAATTTTCGGGCGAGAAACTTGCAATAAGCAAGCATTAACAATGCACAGAAAATGTTATCATCTTGTGTTTCTAAACCAACATCTTAGATTCTTATGTAACTTTTAAGTAATGGTACTTTTATAAATCTCACTTAACATAGTCACAATCTTTTTGAAGCAGATATAGTTCACAGTGCTCATAATCTCTTGTTAATACAATTTGATCGATATGAAAAACCAAGTTTTCGACAGTCTTCAACTTCTAATTGTACAGGAAAAAGCTTTATATGTTACATATGATGTGCTTCCAATAGGTTTCTGTTTGTTGTATGAGTACACATATCAAGTCCTACTTCATTTTGGTTCTTGCTCGTTCGAACACTTCTGCAGGAGCTTTTGCACTTTTGAGCTGACTAATATATATAATTTTTTTTTCAACAGGGTATTTTCACAGAATATAAGCACCCATTTGCAGTAACTTATCTTGGAACCTCTCTGTTGGCAGCTTATCTTCCAATAGCATATATTAAGGATTGGTTACTGAAATTTCTGAGAATTTCCTCTTGCACTAGTGACCATGATCCTGCGGATGACTTCTCAGGGGGGATTGAATCTCCAATATATAATAACTGTGCACAAACTGATATGGACATCGAACAACAGCAACCTTTGGCTGATGAGAAATGTGTCAAAGGCCTGGATTTTCAAAAGCTAGAAAAACCAACCATTTTTTATAGCAAATATTATGAACATGATCAGGACATGCTGATACATCGTAGAAAACTCAGCACAAAGGAAGTCGCTACGCTAGGCTTATTCATTGGTCCAATCTGGTTTCTATCAGAGGTCAGCAGAGCAAATCTTTCTTTTCTTTTTTTTTGTTCTCTGATGTTTTCTCAAATGCTGTTTTTTATGTAAAGAAGCATTACCATCGAGTTTGCATTTGCGGGGCAGAAACACAAGAAATCATCGATTTTCATGTTTTGTTTTTTGCAGTATTTTATGAATGCAGCACTTGAACGAACAAGCGTTGCGAGTACAACAATATTATTCTCAACTTCAGGACTTTTCGTTATTCTAATCGAGTCAATGATGGGACAAGCCTCTGTAAATGTAGTAAATTTGGTTTCTGTTTCTGTCAGCATGGCTGGTGTTGTCATGACAACATACGGGAAGACTTGGGCTGAGAATGAATCCCAGTCGAACACATCATTGTAGGTTTCTGTTCCTCACATTTTCTCGAATTATTTACATCTTATATATTCGAGTGTTTCCCAGAAATTTTTATTTCATTTTTTCCCACCTGTGTGATCTGGTGCACAGAGACAGAAACCAGTCTTTTCTCGGATACGTTTTTGCTTTGCTCTCAGCCATGACTGATGGACTCTTCACAGGTCAAACACTTTATATTTTATTATAGTCAATCATCATAGAATCAATTATTGACAAACAAAATATAAACATTAATCCTGCAGTACTCCTTAAAAAGTTTGCCGGGGAAGAAGGAGAAAAAGTGGATCTGCAAAAGTTATTCGGATATATTGGATTAGTCATCCTTGTTTCCCTTTGGTGGCTAGGTAAAGACCAATCTTGTGTCAAACTTTCTATTCTCCTAGGTACATGTAATGTGCACCTATCCAAATTAGCACAATGCAGATGTCTTTTCCTTAGAAGCATTATATATGAAAAACATCAGAAACTTACAAATCGACATAACTTGATGTGATACCTTACATATATTTCTTAGCATACACAGATAGATAGCACATTCTGCAAAACTATCAAGATAGTCCAAAGAATCCTATATGTATCTATCAGATGGAATATGAAACTCTGTTTACTCACTTAGACAAAGCTAATGATATCCAAGTTTCTCTCTTGGTTTCAAACCAGTGGCTTTAGCATTGATTCAAGTACAACATTTTTGCTGTGTCCTTTTCAGTGTTGCCGCTGACTGCATTAGGCATTGAACCCAAGTTCATGGTTCCTGACTCTGCTAAAATGGTTGAATTTCTCGTCGCCAATTGCTTTGCAGGAAGTTTCCTCTCAGATTATTTCTGGTATGCAGGGAGAACATAAATTAAAATAAAAAATAAAAAAATAACAGATTAAGAAAAAAAAAAAAAAAAAAACCCTCTCTGTCACTGTCTTGTGCATTTAACATAGTGATTTTTTCAAGTGTTCTGTTCCATTTTTTTAATTTCCATACTCACAGGGCATTAGGTGTTGTCTGGACCACCCCACTGGTGGCTGCACTGGGAGCCTCGCTTACTATACCACTTGCAATGCTGGAGGACATGGTTATCCATGGCCGACACTATTCAATTATTTATATTCTTGGCTCACTTCAGGTGAGACTCTCTAGGGCTCCGTTTGAATAGTAAAAATATTTCATCTCATCTCATCTTGTCTCATTATTATAACTTCTCCAAATTTCTACACAAAATATAATAAATAATTCAACTTTTTCAAATCTCAAAACAATAATAATATTAAAAAATAATATTCTAACCTATTTTATTCAACTTTCATCTCTACTCATGTCATCTCAACTCGCTATCAAAACGGCACCTAAAGCTCACTTTCCTGGAAAAAGAACAAAATATAATTTTTATCTTCCTATATTTGTGCTTGCCATTGATCCATCTATGGGGTGATGCGTTGCAGGTATTCCTGGGATTTGTAATTGCCAACCTTTCTGATTGGTTCTCACCTACGTTGGGATTGCCACTCTTGAATTCCTTGAGAAATTTTTTGATACATTCATAACTTGTTACGATTTCATTAGTTCTATTGTATATTCTATCCCAACAGAGGGAGGGAAAAATATTTATTAGGTTTACTTCTCTCTTTTTTGGAATGAATTAATATTGGTTTGGTTAATCTATAAAATCACTTAAAATGTATTAGATGTAATTAAATATGATAAAACATAAAATGAAAAGTTATACTCTTCGGAGGAATAAATACCATTATAACTTACTTTTCCCAATTGCCACACTGCCTAAAAAATTCAGGCTCAATGCTCCAACCAAGGATTTAAAACCTGCATCTCAAAAATGTCCTCAGCAGGGGAGCAAAGGGAGCTGCTCTTGGCAATTTAGCCGAAGAAGCGCAGCTCAATGACTTTTGTTTCAGGTTTTGTTTCTTATTATATTTTCATGGCATAAAAAACTAGCCATTGCAGCCTTAACGTAAGATGACAAATCCAGTCTCCATTATGTGTAATTTAAATAGGAGTAATACTACACGTAGTCATAGAATGTGCAAACACCGTGCAGTCGCTTTGAAAAAAAGTGAGATTCACTATTAAAAAATCAAAATTTTTTTTTTATATAGATCCCGTATATATTCACTTTTTTCAAAATGATTGTACGGTACTTGCACACTCACGAGTGCAACTATCATTTTTCTTTAACAGAATCGCTTCTGGTAGGTGTCTCCTATAAGGAGGTTTTATCGAAGACCAATTAGAGCTTGTCACGTAAGGGTTCCATAACTGGCACAGTGCGGACACATAGCTAGGGATCAGAAATCTTCCTTCCCAATTTCCCTTCCCACTCGACGAACTCTCTCTCATCTTCGATCTCTCTCTCACAAAATTCCTCCCGAAATCCCTAACCTCTCTCTCCCCTTCCTCTCTCTCTCCTTCAATATCTCTCACAAAATCCCTAATCCAAAATCCCTAATCTCTCTCTCTCTGTTCTTTTGCAGTCTAGATCTTATATAAAGATACAAGAGCAACAATTTTAATGCCACAGCTATAATTTCTAAACTATGAGTACCCGTTGATTTTAAAGAAAGAAAAAGCGGTTAGCAATTCCTTTTCTTGTACAACGAACGATTGTAGAAGACAATTTGCCATTGTCATACTTATTCTGTAATTACAAGCTAGAGAGGGTTGAACTGATACAACAATCAGAGACTATATGACTGATGATGCTTCCCTTTTCAACCTCTAGCTTCCCCTCTGCCTATTCCACAAGTGAACGACCAAACTTCTAGACTGGATCTGCCTCAACTTGTTAAGCAACCATTTTGAATGCAGCTCATCTCTAGGCCCTCGAAACAAACTTCAAACCCGACTCTAATTAACAGGATAAAGTGCCGATGGCAGCAACACAGTGAAATTAAATCCAGGCCTTCCACTCAGCCTGGAAACAACTCTTGAAACAACCCAAAGAAACCACCCCAAGATACACAATCCCTTTCCTTAGCCTATCAAACCACGCTTCGGCATGAGTATTCTTGAATGAGAAGGAAAGAGACAGAGATGGAGTGAAGGAGCGAGATAGGCAGCGTGAGGGAGGGTTTGGGTTTTCCATTCGAGAGACAGAGAGAGTGAGAGAGAGTGAGAGAGTGAGAAAGAGATGGGGGTAAGTAATTCGATCCCCTGTACGCACAGCCCCTCAGTTTCCTTCTTGTGCCCTTACGTGGCAAGCGCTCATTGGTCTCCGATGCAGAAGGTTTATAAGAGACACTCGCAGAAAGTTATTCTCTTTCTTTAAATAGTTACCAGTTCTTCTATCAGCATATCATGAAGCAACCTGTTTCTCACGTGATAATATAACTCCTTCTGTAGATAGAACATCATGCAGCATTGTGCGGCTCTGATGATGTTCTCAGTGACCTAAGCGATCCAAGCATCATCACACTCATATCATTTCACATTATTAATTTACGCGCGAGTGACAACAGCAAACAACTCGAACTCTGATGACAACTCATTTTAAGAAGGAAATATCTATTCTCAAATCGGCTCATTAAGATAGAAGATGATAGATGGGGGGTGCCGTGTCCAGGGAAAATGGGAATTGCAAATAACGGTCAACCGTCCTCGACATTTTCCAATTTGATGAGGAAGCAAGAAATCAGTGGAAGCTCTCTTTCTGATGGACATTTGTTTGACAAGAGGGAAAGTGGTACCTTTGAGCTTTGATGTGGACGTCGTTCTCAATGTGCCAGAAAAATAACTCCCAAAATGTCTCTCACCAACTCAATAACGGATAAAGCAATTATTCCAGAGAGCAGCCTTGAGAAGGAAGAGAAAATACGAGGCAAGACAAGACAGAATGAGAACAAGACAACGATCATCAGAGAAAAATAAAGAAGTTGATCATTTACACAAACTATAACAAATGATTGCCCCCTAGTTCGATTACTTGATTCAAAGTTCTTGCAGGGATAACCAAGCCCTTACCCATTTCATACCTGCTCACAAGAAGCAAGCATGCTCCCTGATCAGCATTTAGATCATTTAGAGCAAACTCTTCAAGGCACAATGACATTCATAAATTTCCTTTTCGCAAAAGCCAGCCACCATTTATTTGGAGTCCCATTGGGTCTATATGCAACACTCAATAATCTTCCACTTGTTTCCTCCCTGATCTGCTTCAGATAATTCCTCAGCAGCTCTGCATTCAATTATTAAAAAAATAAGAACAAAAAGTATATTTAATGCTTCTGCATTCAGTCACATGGAAGTGGGGATGTTTACGCAGAAGACCAGACCGACATATCACATGTCTGGATCATATATCAACATTCCCCACTTAAAAGTAATAAAGATCAATAACTTCGAGCAGAAATTATATTTCAGTTCAAAGTTGAGTAATACAGGTCCAAACTATGAAAAAAAATGTGCAGGGAATGATGCCAAAATCTCATGATATATGAAGTACCCAAACCTTTAAGCATATCAATCTAAAAATCTTCCAAGGAAAAATCATCGGTATTAAAATGATAAGAACATTATTTTAATATCACGCATCATAAACAAAGATGCAGAAAATAACAAAAAAGACATAGAAAGCATAGTAGGTGGACTTTCTTCAAGTTCAAACAGAAGGGCACCAAAGAAGTTGTCATGCTCAAGAACTTGTCAGAATAACTATTAACTAGGTAGAGAACAGTAGGAAAAGTTCAATTTATGATTCTATCCATATATACTATTCATTTCAAACATGTCTACTATTCATTTATAGATTAGAACTACTTGTTCAATTAATCATCATCATGAAAATAAAAAATGAACGAAAAATCAAACTAGGATGCTTGCTCTACTCATCACAAAGTCCAAAAGTTTCGAACTAAATTTTCAATACATCATCCAATGTCAAGATGAAGCTACATCATAAAATATCTTCACATGTACGGCAGTTTTTTTTGGTAAGTACTAAATAATTTATTGATGAGAATAATAGGCATAGACCATGCACACAGGACATATACAAGATAGAAGTCAATTTTTTTTTTTTTATAAGTTACAAGATAGAAGTCAATTAATCCTAAAATAACCAATACTAGCGTTGGGGCAAGCAACATGACAATAAGCTTTCTATCGCACATTCTAATAATGAACACAAAAGACAACGAGTGTCACCTGCTTCCTTCTGAGACTGAGGAAGGGGGAAAAGGCCTGGAAAAGGAAAACCAGGCTCTCCAGGGACAGGAACCTTTTCCAGACCCAAGTTGATGATGGCCTTGGTTCCTTCAGCCAAAGTTCTGCAGCCTTCAAGCCTCTTCAAAGCCACATTAATGTACAATGTCAAATAGATGAGGAGTTTATCCGCTGAGCTTTTGATATCAAAGTTTCGGAAGAAGACATTCGCGCGAAAGAATGTGATGGCTTCATCAACAATATCGGTTCTATCTGCACACACAGATGCTTCAATATACAAAGATAAAATGAAATGGACATCTCACTCTTACTCAATTTTTCTTTCACAAATTATTTTTCCTCCAAACAATTACTACAGATCTGTTATATCCATACCTCAATAGGCAAAGGCTACCGACAAAAACTATGTATATTTTCACCAATAACAGTAAATTACATGTATCAGTCTTGCCCACAGATAGCAACTGTAGTGGCCCAGCAATACGTGGGAGGATAAAAATTTTGTTTGTATAGCTATTGTAAGAGAACAAAGCATTCGAAACAGTTAATCGCCATGGACTTGAGGATAAAGAAAGTAAAAACCTTGATCAGAAGCTGGAGCAGGGCCTTTATATGGCTTTTCAGAGGGAGCAGAGGGCACCCACAAGCTTTAGTCATTCCTTCCTCATCCACAAAACTAGAGTGATAAACCTGTCATCACAATCATCTCTATAATTTCCCCATTCAGAAAAATCCCACATTTGTTTATTCGATGCAGAAATTTCGAAATAAGGTCAAAACGAAAACAATTACAGCAACCCCAAAAAGTAAAAAAGCATATGAAGGCATTTTAATCGGCGTAAAAACTGAAACTTTATTAAGTGGAGGTTCGATTCACATACCATATTTCTCTTTTCCAGATAAACTAAGCTATTATTACAGCAGTCCGAGCTCAAGAATTAGGTTTTGCCGAATGCAACCCAATAATTCTGGAGGAGATCATCAATATGGGGCAAGATTAAAGAGTCAATTTTGGGGGTAAAAATCTCGAAATTTGCACTTTCGGGTCTACAATTACCTGAATTCTCACTTGGGAGGGGCAGATATTTTACCCTCTCTAGATCGGATCGGAAATGGTGGAAACTACGGAGGCAAGAAAGCTCAGCGGACTGGTCTGACGTAATCGGTAGTGGGGAAAAAAGTGAAACGACACCAGTTTGGATGCCGACTTTAAATTATAAGGTAATTTTAGAACAGGATAATGATATGGGTATTGTCGTGCATTAATTTTTCAGTAACATTATATTTTATAGAAAATTTTATATACCATACTATCATTTCATTTTTATCTCATTAAATATGATATAACATATTTATCACTATTAAATGATCATTTATTACATATTTTTTTATCATCTAATAATAATGAACGTGTCACATATTACTTAATATAATCAAAATAGGATAAGAGTGTGGTGTATAATATTATTCATATTTTATTATTAAATGAGTATCACCTCATTCGTACTTAAATCTGAGAATATCTAATTATTTTAGGCTTAGTTTGGATTGAGAAATACTTTCAACTCATCTTATTTTATCTCATCTAATCATTATAATTTTTATAAATTTTCACATAAAATATAATAAACAATTCTACTATTTCAAATTTCAAAAAAATAATAATATTAAAAAATAATATTATAATAATATTTTATTTAACTTTTAACTTTCATCTAAATTTATCTCATCTTAACTCATTATCCAAATATAACCTATACCACGGGATTTGGTGCATGTTTAGAATTGTGATAAGTAATATAGTTTTTAGCTTTAAGATTTTTAGTTGTAGAGCTTAAGTAATAAGTTCTAATAGTAAAAGGGCGAAATTGTAATATCAAAAGTTATATAGATATTTTCACACTTTGACCGTCTTTAAAAATTAGAACTACGTTTCGCATTTTCTTGAAATGTTTGGAAAAAACCATTAAAATGATCATTTTTTTGAAATGTACTTCTTATTTTTTTAAAAAATTTAAAAATAATTTAATATGAAACAGTCAAACAACCTAATTTTATCATTAAACAATTTTTTAAACTATTTAACCACCTTTTACTATCCCTAACGAAACCCCAAACACCCTTGGTATCTTCTCCGCATACTGTCTATAGAGTGGTTAACTAGTTACTGATGTTCAAGCAGAAAAGGGGCTAGACGTGGTAGTACAGCTTCAAAGGATGTCATGGGCATATTAAAATCATCTCAGTCTATCTCATCTCATCATTATAATTTTTACAAATTCTCACATAAAATATAATAAACAATTTAACTTTTTCAAATTTTAAAATAATAATAATATTAAAAAATATTTTAACAATATTTTATTCAACTTTCAACTTTCATTTAAAACCATCTCATTTTATCTCATTATCCAAACCCCACCTAAGTATCGATAAACTAACATTCCCAACCTTAAATGATATGGTTTATGATGTGTTTTTTTATCCTTACTTTGTAAATAGGTTGGTTTTTTACACCTTAGTTTTGGTTTTGGTTTTGGATTTTTCTAATAATCTCAAAGTGTTAAAATGTCTTAAAATTCTTCCATTAGAAGTGAATGTTATGAATAAAATTAAGGTGTCATCGTCTTTTAAGAAAAAAATGAGAAGATTAAACAAAAAGTAAGTGTAAACCAAACAGATAGCAATTATTCCATCCGCCTGATAAAAACTCGCTGGCTGGCTGGCTGGCTAGCTTTAGACACTACAAATTTAAAAGAAAGAAAAAACCTTGGATTCAGATTTAAGCTAGTATGCCATCTTCTCCTTCATTTCTTCTTCTCTTTTTTCTTCCTTTTTCTCAATTCTCTCCCACAAGGGTCTTTGGGCAATGTTGTGGTGTGTCTCTACAAGCAAAGAAACACATGGGATCTATACTTTTGCACATTTTATCAGATTTATTGATTGTGGTTGACTTGTATATGAATCATGAATAAAAATGAGATAAAATACGTCCGCTCATTCAATAGATACGGATGGATAGTGGTAGGGGCATGGACGAGGACGGGGACGGGGACGGGGACGGAAAGCAGAGGACCACTCCACCAAGACATAGATGAGAGGTGGGAAGGATATGAGCGGGTAGAAATCCTACATGTAATTTTCTATATAGGTACATGTCTACACTTCAACTCATTTATTAAACAAGTTGGACTCATCTAACTTGATATTTCTTATGTTATAATTTTTAACATTCTATTAAGGTTTACATATCGGGAGTTGGTCAAGAATTTGACTAATGACAAAAGAGTTATTCTTCTCCAATGTATTTTTAGAAGAGCAATGCTACGTACAATTTTCATTTAGAGACTATAATATAAGATTAGGTAATTTTATCTTTAAAATTTTTTAAAATTATAAAAATATTCCTCTTAAAATGATATTTTTTCTTATTTAATAAAGGGTATGTATATATACTTTTTAAACAGAGACTGTAAATAGAATTTATTTTACAGCAAAGTTCTTGGCAAAACAAGGGACAAATGGCTGCAAGGGTATTTTTTTTTAGCAACTCTGATCTACCACGAGTTTTAGTTGGCATGTCGAGAATAGACAAGTTGGGCCTACCGGTGCTTCGGCTCAAATGAGACTTCTTATGTGTAGATAGTCCATAAATAGATTATAGTCTTACCTAACACCTTGACCTTGTCAAAGGGGTATGATATTTCAATAACATAAGTGAGAGTTTTTTATCAATAAAATTATTTTTCTCCCAAAAAAAAAAAAAAAAAGGTATACATAAACTACATAAAAATAGTGATATAAGTTCAAGAGTTAGACAATCTAACTTTAAAAAATTTACGAATATCGTTTACCTTACTAGGTGGAATGATAATAATGTAATCTCTTATAAGTAATTAGTAGTAATCATTTATGAATATGAGTTTCTTATATAGTATGAGATGTCAATAATGAAATTAATTTTATTTAAAAAAAATAATAGATTAATTAAAAAAATCGTGGATAAATTTAAATTTATTAAAAAATGAATTAACTTATCATAAATATAAAATATAATTCGATAATAACTTTGAGATCGACCCATGTTCAAATTAAAATTAAATGATGGGCTCAAATAACTCTATATTTATCCTGATTATAATTATAAACTTTTCATCTCTTTTGCTTTCTTCTTTCTCTCTTTTTTTCAGTCATTTTAATTAAAGAAAAGATATTTATAATTACGAATTGTATAATTATCGTACAATTACTTTAAAAAAAAATAATTAAAATATAAAATTTATATTAAAAATTTATTTTTTAATAATAAATTTTATTATTTTTTAAAATGATTACACGACACACATTTTACTATTATATATCAAATTACTCTTTTGAATAGATTATACTGGATAAGGCCATTACCCTTTTTATTTTTAATTTTTTTCACTTGGCTATATCCTTCTAAAAACTTGGTATTTACCTTGTAATCATCATGGTGGCCCCAAGGCTAAGCCTTACTCTACCAGGAGACAATGCTGGTCCAACAAGAAACCCACAGTTTTCTGGTTATTAAAGGCTGGTTTTTCTATATTAAAATAATATAATTTTGTTGACGTCTTTAAATTTTCAGTTTTTTTTTCCTATTATATCTTTTAAAACTAATTTCTTCTGAACACTTTCAGTTCAATTTATTAACAAAAACTAGTTTAATTTTTAATAATATTCTTAAAAGAAAATTTGATGAAAATAATTTATAAAAAATTATATTTATAGTTATAAAATATGCAAGCATCGCATATTCTTTTAAAAAAAATAAATATAAAATTTATATAAAAAAATTAATTTTTTAATAATAAACCTCACTCTTTTTAAAAAAAAATAGGTAAGGCTTTATACAACTCATAAGTGTATGCAATCCTCATAATTTATTGAAAATTTGAAATTACCACATACGAAAAGAAATACAAATTAATTTATGTCAGCTTCGTGAAGAAGATAACGAATAATATGTGGGCCACCAAGAATAATATGTCTTGGTTGTGCAATATTATTCAATATTAAGGTACTTTGGTCATGTACTTTTCCCCCACTCTGGGCCATAAATATCTGTACCAACCTCACAGAATATTTGAAACAGTAGTCTCTGGATTTCTGCACTCCACTCGATTTTCTCGTATGTGCAACACAGCAACATCATGTTTTCCTAGCCTTGGCATCACAACCTTGCAATCTGGCACTATTTCAAAGGCAGCGATCAGATTCCTTATCGTCTGAATATTATTTTGCATCAAGTTAGAGAGGTTGTTAGATCGGCATCAGATTTTTAATAACTTTATATTCAAATGCTTTTCACACTTCAGAAAGAGATAGACACAAAATATATAAATTTCATACCAACGGGCAACTCTCTATTGGAGGGGCCTACATGTAAAACTTTGAAATTGCAAGGCTGTGATCATATTGAGTTCATCTTCTGGTTGATGATCCATTATCACAGCCTCTGCAATTTCTTTCTATCATCGTTATATAAATTTCTTAGATCCTAAAAAGGAGAGGTGGGAATCAATCACTGGCATTCTTTTAAGAGTATAGAGTTGTCAAACTTGGTTTCATTCAAAGTACTAAAATGATTAAAATCTTTTGACTCTTGTAATTCTGTGATATGTTGGTAGAACTACTAATAATGGTAGATTTTCATGGTCTCTATTACTCAAAACCATTTTGAGGTTACACCAGCCTAGCAAGTTCAAGCAAGTGTCAAAATCTCTTTGGGTTGACATTTTTAATGATGAAAAACAAGGTTATCACTTCTCTTGCTTGCTTCTAAGCCTCAATTTGCTTGAACTGTCTCTGTAGCAGTTAACTTTACCTTTGAAGCAACCTTGTAAACAGAGTGGTTGGTCATTGGAAGAAAAAGCCAAAACTTCCACATACAAAGACCCAAATTTTGGGCAAAGTAACATCCATACAAAGCCAAAGTTAATTGAGAGCAAGATGGAAATCGTGAAAGAAACACTGCAACATAAAAAGATTACAACTTTAGAAACTCGCACATTACCCTATATTTCTCCCAAAAATAGTACCCTAAAGAAATCCCAACCCTCAAAACCCACCAGAGCTTGTTCAGCATAATTTACAGTTCATATCGGTGACCGAGTCTCCAAGGCCAAAGAATGATAATAACAAAGCTAAGCTGTACATGATGATGGCATTCTAGTAGGGGAAACCTTCATTAGTCATAGTAGAAGAAGACGATGGTTGCCAATTAAATGAGGCTTGTGAATGATGATGTTAACATGTAGGGGATATTGGCCAGAGGCCCTCTTTGGCAGGCAAGCTCGTGGATGTCCTTCACAATGTTGAAGACAGCCTCCGGTTGTGCTAGTTTAAGAGAGTTCTCTGACATTCTCTTGAGCTCATCTTTCTTGGTGCTGAACCATTCGGTAACGATTCTAGCCGTTTCTTTAGGACTTCTAGTGAAGACACCAGCCCCATTGTCCACTACATAAGGTACATTGCCCTTTTCCTGAGGTTCCAAGACAAGAAAAACAAGGTTAGTATTTGGTAACGAGGGTACACATCTAGAAATTTAAATTACTCATGTTATCTATCTCCAATGCACATGAAATTCTTGATTACTAACTTGTCCAGGGATGTAGTCGTTGAGAATAATTGGAAGCCCCCTGATCAATGCCTCTGCAATTGTACCAGGTCCAGCCTGTGAAACATAGTAACAAACCATTAGTAAGATGCTTGAAAATAAGCACAATATAAAAAGGGGACTCTGAGGAGAGGGATTTCCCAACATACTTTAGTGATTATGCAGTCACAAGCTCCCATCCATTTCTCCATTTGGGTCTCAAACCCTCTCACCTAAATAGCAAAGAGGAAAAAACATTTAATGCCTGCTCAAAATGAATGAATGTATTGTCATGCTCCAGACAAGTTTAACAAAAGCCATTAATTACCTTAACTGGGATCTTCCACTGCTCAGTTTCAAGCGAAGATGCTAAGGTTTTGTTACGGCCACATATGATAATCAATTGCCCAATTGGTTTATCAAGCTCTTTATCCATGAGTGATTCCCCAAGCGCCAATGCAGTTTTCTTAACAGGTCCCATCCCTTCACCACCCCCCATTAGCAAAACTGCAGGCAAGTCAGGATCCATCTCAAGTTCTTCTCTCAACTGATCCTGTAATAAAGAAAACATAAGGCAAACAGAACAATATAAAAATTAGAAATTCAAGTCAATAAATCACTCATAGATTCAGAATCTCAAAATAGGTATACATGCACGCACTTTTGACAGAACTGCACGAGCAAAAGAAGGCCGAATGGGCAACCCAAAAACCCGGACTTGAGACTCTTCAAGGCCATCAAGCAAAGCTCTTTTGGCTACCTCCTGTGACGGGCAGTAGCATCTATTAACCCCAGGGTGAAACCTGGATATGTATATGTATATATTCAGCTTGAAAGTTAGAACATAATAATGCAAAGTGACGCATGATTATTAATCTTGGGGTTAATTTAACTAACCAAGTAGGATGGCAAGAATTAAGATCTGTAATGACAGTGGCAAAAACCACTTTCTTCTGGAGGTCTTGCCATTTAAGAACCCACAAAGGAATATGTTGCATCAAAGGATGAACACTAATGATGATATCTGGCTTGTACTCCATTAGACCAGCTTCCACCTCCCTGCAATCCAGCGCCAATCATGTGAGAAACCCATTAAACGACAAATATATTTGTAATACGATAAGTCTCTTGGCAATCACGTGATACAGCTAAGAGAAAATATCATATTGTCCTCGAAAGTAAGCAGCCATGTCCTCTATAATGATGACTGCAACAACATACACATAACTATTTGACGAGATAAAATATCATACATCGAAATGTTAAACGAATCATTCGAAGCTAAAGTTGAAAGTACTTTAAGATCTTAGTGACGAAACAACAGCATCAACTCAACTCATAATATATGATGGAAACTGCAATCCACTTGCAAGAAATTAATTATATATAATCATATGCAATCGTAAGGATGGCATGGTGGTCTCAAGACGAGCCATATAATTCCGACGTCTTGAGCATTCACATTTTTGAGACTATCAAGTTAGAAGAATTTTCTTTTAAACTATCCGAGGTGCACAGACCCTCACACATGCAGAAAATTCATTGCCAAGCATGTGCACACCCAAAATTAATGGAAAAAAAAAAAATTACATATTATCCTATGCTCACATTTTGTAAGTGAAATGAGGGTGAAAAGTTTACGAGGGTTAAGAGAATGAAAGTACTTGGCATAGTAGGCAGCAATGGCAGCAAGATAGAAGCTGTGTATCCATCGAGGATAGGTACTGTGGAAAGCGACCTTCCATAGCTGCACATGTTTTACCATGAACTTGTAAGATCTCTCCATGTCATTCAACGGCCAGCCGGTGTATTCTTTCCATACATCTTTCACAAATATCTAAAATAAGAAGATGCCACAGGTGAGTAAAAAACAGACAAAGAAACAAAGGATTATGGCAACTGATAATTATTCAAAATGGGAGTACACATGATATAATAGATCCTTCGATTTGACAGAACAGGAAAGGTTTTTGATATTGGAGAGGAATTTAATAAGGAGAAAAAAATGGCATTTTCCCCTTTAGCATCACTACTATAACAGCTGGGTTAAAGACGTTAAAAGGAGAAAAAATTCGGAGAACATATACCGGTAGCTGCAAAGTCGAAGAATTAGAACAATATGATATCGTCAAGTCTATGATTTGCTAACCTTTTTTAGCTTAATTTTTAAGAAAGGAAAATTCCTGGAGGAATTGGCTGAAAAGAATAATCATGAATACGTTAAATCTGAATTTGAAGATCTTAAAGGTAAGGTGAAGAGCAGTAAACCCTGGAGGCAGGGAAGGAGAGAGAGAGAGAGAGAGAGAGAGAGAGAGAGAGAGAGACTGTGTGGCAGATAATTCCAAGAAGAACATGATTGACCACATATTACGTAAGCTTTACGCAGAAAAAAAAAAAAGTGATTAGGAAGGAAAAATATCTGGCATCAAGCAAGACTCCATAGGAAATAACAGAGCAGATAAAGCCAAGGAAGCCTTCTTAATAAGAACATAAAGGCATGATATTCACAATTCTGCATCAACTGTTCATGATTCTTTGCTCTCACGGAAAGAAACTTAATAGTGCCAAATAAGACTATCAGATCAACAAGAACAAGTTCTCAAGAAAGGAAACGACCTCGAATGAATCCGACAAACTTTTTTTAAAAAATGCAAATTGAACAAAAAAAAAAAGAGAGAGAGAGAGAGAACCCAGAAGAGATTCAAGGGAAATCACCCTGTACTCGTCCCCGAACTCAATCTGGAAGGCGTTGCGGATGGCCTCGGCGGAGGCTCTGTGTCCTCCACCGGTGTCACTCATGAGAATCAGCACGTTCTTGGTCCTCTCAGCTCCAATCTGCACCAGCTCCATGTTCCCATCCTCGTCATAATCATCCTCGCACTCGTTCGAGCACCGCCTGTGGCTGCTGTTGCTCCCGTTGTAGTACCCCCCAACCCTCTGGAACACCTTCTCCGTTATCGACTTCCTCGGCGTCGTCACGGAGATCACCATGTCGGCACGACACCAATTGTTCCCAAACTTGCAAAGACCCAGTTGGAAACAACGGTCAAGTTGTCCCCTTTCCCGCCACCGGGAATGGGAATTTTCCTGCAGAGATAGGAAGAGAAAAACAAGAAGATATAACAGAGTCCGATGGAGGAGAGGGAGTTGTGGGACAAAGCGGAGGAAAATATACGATTGACGTAATGTATGTGTTGTGTGGGTGTTGAAGTTTTTAAGGTTGGGAAGGTCCGAGTTGGCAAAATGCGATGTCACTGGTTACAGGTGTTTGGATTCCAGGAATTATTCCGGGAATTTAAGGAGAGGGGGGAATTTTATAGCCGTCAGATCCGCATTTTCATTTGGAATGTTCTGATAGAAAGATTCGAATCTTTTTCCGTTCTGATAGAACTGTGGTCTTGAAATTCATCGTCTTTCTTTTTTTGAGTTTTTTTTTTATTTTTTTGCTATGGTGGTCTTTTGGTTTTGGGTATTTGCTTTTGAGGCAAAGAAAAAGAACAGTAGATCGTGCTGTTCAGGTGAAAGGACTGGCTTGCCCCCTTGGTCGTTATGGTCGTTGAACTGGTTGGTATGATACAGTTATGGACATAAACAGTAAAAAGCCAGTTTGGCTTTGGTTGGGTATTTTTGGTACTTTCCTTTCTTTGCCTCTAAAGATAGGTTGTATGCAAACCAATATTTCACTATTTATGGTAATATGAATAATTTTTTATTTATACTCATGAGTCCTAGGGCTGTATATAGGTCCGATCGAGATTTTCGATCTATCATTTTTCCTAAATCTAATCGGATCAAACATCTATAGAGATCAAATCGAACCGGTAGCTATCGGTCCGGTCCGTTCGGTCCAACTTAATTATTTTTTTTATTTTTTTATCTTTTTATATATAGTTAATGAATATCAAATAATTTCATTGTATATAAATTATTCATGATTGCAAGCAACTTAGGTATTTAAAAAAAATAACCTAATTATTTTAATTAAGTGTAAATAGTAGAGCATGTATGTATGTATGATGTATAAACTATATATATATAATAATATAAATTATCACATGATTTATGATTTATTATTAATTGATAGCATATATTATTTTATATTTTATTAGATAAAAATTACATCATTAACTTATATAATTACTTTATAAAAATAAATTATTAAATTATTAAAAATATTTTAATATATATATAGAGGTTCGGTTCGATTCGGTCCGGTCCAAAATTTGTAGATCTCAAGATCAGACCGAATGTCATCAGTCTACATGTTTTGGGACAGAGACCAACCAGTCCAGACCGAATTATTTACACCCCTGCTCATGAGTCAATTTGTATGTATCAATTTAAAATAAATGATGTTTACAGTTTTAGAATGTATAAATTTTGCGCACTCTTTTAAAAAAAATTGATAAATCTTAGATCTACATGAAAAAATCATTTTTTTTCCGATGAATCCTACTTTTTTTCAAAGAGAAAACGTGAAACTTACACATCTTAGAACTGTATGTAAAAGGGGGCGGCTACTATGCCGCCCCATTTTGACTGCTGGGCATACCGCCCAGCGTAAATTTTTTTTTTCTTTTTTCTTTTCACATTTTTTTAACATATTTAAATATATTTAAAAAATAAAAAAAATACACCAATATACTTCAAATCACTTCCTTAACCACCAAGTAAAAAAATAAAAAAATAAAAAAATAAATTTTGACTAGAGGTCAAATTAGGGAGGCAAAGTAGACTTTCTCTATGTAAAATTACTCTTTAAAATATATCATTGCAATAAATAAAAATAAAAACAATAAAGTTAAAAAAAAAAAACAGCATTTATTTTCATATCATTGGACATGTATGCTCATATTGGAGGAGTTTTGATTTTTCTTTTTCAACATGTCTAATCAAGTGGTAAATTACATTCCTATTTGCAATATGGATTCCTCAACATACTTATTTTTTAACTCTAAGTTTTATTTGCATTTGATGCTTTTTTTCTTTTTTCTTTTTTTTTTTTTAAAGAAAAAAGAAAGCAAAAGTACTGAGTAATTAGAGGTTGGTATTTTATACGTATTTAATATAATCATAACAATATCCTACTTACTGAAACATCCAACATGAAAAATACGTAAACGCCAAACGGACGTACGTGTATGCGTAGAAATTGGCAATCATTTGCATGACCCCATTTTTACCAAGAACATGATACAAAGTAGATGAACATGAATTTTATATATAAATATCACCATCCCTTAATCATACCGGCAAGCTCAAGCTTTTAACCTTTTTGAAACATACATGCACTTTGGTGTGTATATAATATAGGGAAATATTTTGACCGCAAAGAGATCTCATAAAAATAAACACATAAACTGACGTAATTTGATGTAATATGTTAGATTATAAAATTATTTTATTGTAAAATAGATTAACGTATCATATAAAATCATGTCAATTTATCAGATCTAACTCTTTATGCATAGTTATAACACTTCTCTATAATATAACATCACTAAATAGAATTGGTAAAACAAGAAAACTTCTGGTATATATGGTTGCCTTGCCTACTCTAAAGATTAACGTGTAAAGAAAGCTCAGTACAATTTATTAGATTATCAATTTAGGACGATAAAGGTCTTTATAACTTTAAGATAAAGTCCCCCAAGATACGTATAAGTACAAATTCTATCTCATCACCTTAGCATCTTGCGGAGAGCATCTTGATCTGTGATGTGAAAAACGTTTAATAGGTAGATAAATAATAATAATAATAATAATAGAGTGGCAAGAGGAGAAAGAAAAGAGAAATATGAAAAAGTGGGGGCATGAGAGCAAAGATAGGCAAATAATTCCAGTAAGTGAGATTAGGGGCCCAGGTGGCGCGAATGATAGGCTATTAGAGTATATATTGAGCTGGCAAAGAGACCTTGTCAACCTCTACCAAATGGTTGGAATGCACATAATAATAGAGCGTGTATAGATAGGGTTCCTAACTTTTTATTACTTATTTATTATTTATAATGTATTTATTTTTTTATTATTTTTTTAAGTATTTTTTTTTATCATCCTTAATCATTAAGAAAAAATTAAAAAAATATATAATTTCACTACTAATTACTTCATTAACCATTAAGTAAAAAAAAAAATCAAATTCAAAAGGAGTAGTAGATGAGTAGTAAAAAGATAATAACTCTATCATTTTCCGAATTAAAATGAGGATGATCTCGTTTTCTTTTTCATCTTTTCCCTTTCGTTGATGTTGACAAATCAGCCAGGTGAGGGAAAAAAAAAAAGCATGTCCACTGGAAATAAAATAAAGAAAAATAATTTATACAAATATTAAATAAATAAGTTTTATACAAGTTCTTATAAAAAAGTGTAAAGAAATTATTTTTTATTAGTGTGACTTATATTTTTATAAAAAACCTTGTATGTGGCTTGTTTATTTGAAACTTATGCCTAGTATTATTCTAAAATAAATGTGTAAGTTTTTCTTTGAACAGTAAATACAATTTTATAAAAATAATTTTATTAGTAAATGTTATATACAGTCATGAAGTGCACAAACATCGCACACACCTTTTGAAAAAAAAGTGAGATCCATCATAAATATCATTTCTATAAATTTATATGTTGAAGTAACTTATAGTGTTACGTTATAAATTGGAACGAAGTTCTCCAGGTCTCTTTATGATTATCACTTTTATATATATATAAAAAAAAAAAAAATGTTGGATGCCAAATCCCATAATAAAATATGTTTCACACACACACACACATAGATCGATACATATATATATATATATATATATATCCACACACACGAAGAGACCACAGTCAAATTTAGGTATCGTTTGGATTCGAAGATGAGTTGAGATGAGTTGTGAATAGTAGTGAGATGAGTTGTGAATAGTAGTGAGATTTATGAGTTAAAGTTGATGAATAATAATGAATAGTAGTAAGATGAGTTGAGATGAGTTGAAATGAGTTGAGATGACTTGCGAATACAAACTGGGCCTAAGTATCTATCAATGGTGCATGCATGCATGTGTATTGAGTGATCTCCAAAGAAACCAAGGGAGGAATTCAAGTCATAAAATCTACTTATCCAAGAATCATTTTATTATCGCTCTAAGTTGCGATATGATCGGTCAATTTTATCATTTTCAGTCGTATCAATCAATATATCATACATAATTTAAGCAATATTCATTTGAGTTGTTACTTCGATCAGTTGAAACATGTCACAACAGCTAGTTTGCTAGCCCATGTCATATATATGACTGAGGAGTCGGTGGCTCTGAACATCATCAAATCCAGCTTTTATTAAGCAGAGGTTCAATATCTGTAGCAAACAGAGAGAGAGAGAGAGAGAAGCACATATAAATAGCAAACACCAAAAAGGAAAAAAGTTAAAACAGCAAATACACATGATGTAAACCGACCACAGTGGGAGTCGAACCCACGACCTTTTGATCCGAAGTCAAACGCGCTAATCCACTGCGCTATGCGGTCTGTTTGTTCTTTAAAGAGGATATTACATAAATAATATTAATTTCTGGACGATACTACTACACCATGCATGCTCCCTCCTACCATTTTTTTACTCTTTTTTGTTTATTTTTTTAAAAATAATGGTTAAAGAATAGACTATTAATAAATTTATATATTATTAAAAAACTACTTAAAATAAAATATTAAAAAAATAAAAATTTCAAATACATTATAGAGTAGTAAGAGAGTAGTAAGCTTATCATTATCATTTATAGTTACTGAGGTTTGGACTAAGGAAAACTCTACTCTAACCGCTGGTAGCTCCCATTGGGGGCTACTGCTGGTTTTATTTTATTCTATTTTTATTTTTTTTTTATTTAATGATTAAGTAAGTATTTTTTAATAATATTATAAGTTTTTTAAATAAATTAAAAGTATTAAAAAATACATAAATAAATAAAAAATAAAAAAATAACATCAACTAGCGGGGCGGTGGGAGTAGAACCACCCTTGGACCAAAGATTCATGGGTTAGATGATGGTGGCATTTCGATTGGTTGACTTCATGCATGACCACCTGGGAAAGACCAATAGCTTTTCTGGCATCGTCTTAACGTAGATTTGTCTGGGGATTTGCAATCTGATTCACTGGTTCTGTTTATTGACGTGTTTTGTCATGGTCTTGGTTAATTAATATGGTTTCTCATCATTTCTATGCGCATATTCTCAAATAACATAATAAGAACAATGATTAGATGCTCTTCGACAATAACATGGTACTTTTTCTTATAGGGTCATGAATAGATAGATGCCTTTGCACTATGTAAGCCCACTTGCTTGGTTGAATTACACTGCATTAATCATTGACGTTACAATCCCATGTGTGAAGTACTGTTAATGGATCAAGTTCTGATCTTTTATGGCTTTATGTTGATCTCTTCTTGAGATTAACGCACGTAAATGGAGTCAATGATGTAAGATAGTCTAGTTTGGTCCGTGTCGGAAAATGTAGATTATGTCGAACTGGGAGGCTGTTTGAAGGAGAACTGTCCACAACGAAGATTTTTACTTTTGGCCTCTCTACTTATTATGGGTATATATATTTATGATAAGCAATTTGAGGGTCACATATATATGACCCATCATCATTGAAATATGCCTTCCTCTTTTAGAGACTGTTTTTATGCTTAGCTTGGCTTTTGTAACAATGGGTTTTGGTTGATTAGTGTTTTGATCTAAAAGGAAGGAATAAAGGAAGAAAAGCAACTAAGGCAAGCTTTCCTAGTAACTCTTTAAAGACAATGGCCTCGTTTGTTTTCACAACCACTCTCAACTTATCTCATCTCATCTCATCCAATCTAATCATTACAATTTTTTTAAATTTTCACACAAAATTAAATAAACAATTCAATTTTTTCAAATCTCAAAACAAAAATAATATTAAAAAAATATATTATAACAATGTTTTATTCAAATTTTAACTTTAATCTCAACTCATCTCATCTGCGAAAACAAACGAGATCACTTTCACCTATTGTTGGTGGTGATTTATAGAAGGACATCATTTATTGGTGTTTGCTTTCACTTAATTTGACTCAGAGATTCAATGTTGAGGATATTACTATTATTTTAAGTGGAGAAATGGATGTATTCTCAGTATGTTATTCACCATGGTAATAGGATTTTTCCAATATTGATCATTGAATTTCATCTTGAATTAAAATCCATTTGAAAAGAGCATTGTATGTATTGTGGAGAGTGTGGTCATGTCCTCCCATTTCATTGCACCTTTTGGGTTTCATTGCTTGGTTAGACAAAATAAAGAGATTTTAACCTTCTTGCACACCAAATATGGGCATGATTGGCCTTCGTATATGTGGTCATTATTACCATCACTAAGCAGAGAATGTAGACAATGACAATAGATAAAAGGATGGAAAACTGGTGATTGGAGATAAAGATTACAATTTGTAGTTTCCCTGTTTGAGCCTGAAGTTATTTACAATGGCAAGTGGAAGAAAGCTTTTATTAATTAAAATGATCAGGATGGAACAAGGTCATATACTGTAGGAGAGGCACATAATGAAGAAGATATCAATCTTGAAACCCTGTTTGATGATCTCAAATTGAAATTTGCTGAAATGTGGAATTTGGATATAATCAAGTATTTTCTGAATAATAAAGTCTTGTTGTTTTTTAATAAGATGGGGATGATGAGTTTCTGTACTTTGAATGTTGCATAGTGATTGATGATTGGCTGGTGATTGCAGGAATTTTGCAAGTTCTATTTGCAGTGAGTTATTAATCATTACTTGGAGGGCCAATGGAATAAAACTAGCTGAAACTGTACCTTCTCTCGCCAACTTCATCCCCACTGCTGCAACCCATCATGCTATTGCCGCTCTGCCTGTTGCATTGTGTACTGCTGCAGCACCAACTTCTGCCAATTCCAGCATTGGTCCTGCTGTTGTTGACTCCGCCTGTGCTGCCACTCACTGATAATCCGGAAGCTACTTAATCCAGTCCAGCTAAATCCATTGTTGGGGTCTCTGAAAATCTTGTCAATGGATTGTTTCAACAATCATCTTCGCGGCTGGACTGAATGTATTGTTTATATTTTGAGCGTTGTTTTGAGATTATTCTTGGGAGCCTCATCCCCTTCTTTTGTAGATCTCCTTCCTTGAGTATTATTGTTGTCTTTCCGATTAAAAGAAAAAAGTTAAAAATGATCGTGGTAACAAGGCCGGCTGATATGGACGGCTAATTAGGAAAACAGGCAAATCTAATTTAGATATTTCTGCCTTGCTTGAAGTTAAAACCAAGACATGCGCTGTGTTATGGACCGCCACATCCGTTTCGAGGTTGCAGTGTTGGACATCTACTGCTAACCAAGACATGATCAATTTCGGTGTCCTTTTCACATAGAATACAAGGTACTACTAGTAGGGGAAGAAGATGTTAGAAACTATTTCAAATCACATTATTTGCGGTGCCTCCAAGGAAAAAAAAAAGGCAAACAGGTGATCTATAACATCTGTCTCTTCAACACTTTGTGAACTTGCAATAACTCCTAGTTACTGAAATATATAGGACTTCAACACTTTGTGAACTATTATAGTTGCAATAGAATGTATGGCCAAATTTAAAAGCCCAACTGGTTATATTTCCATCCAAGTTTTCCATCAGCTGATCCAAGTCTGTATCGCCTGCTCCAGATATTCAGTTTCATTGGTGTAAAGTAGAATATATTCTACAGTTATTCCTGTCCTTCCGAGTTGTCTTCTTTGGACGGCAATCCCAGACATAATGGGCAGGGCGGGTCACGTCTATCTTCAAGGCATGTTTTCTGCTCTAAGCATTCTGCGTGATAAACATGACCACAAACTAAAACCGCCACCACGGATAGTTCGCCAGAAGACAGTGTACTTCCAAGAAAATAAGGTTTTCGTCTCAATGGCGTCTGACAAAGCCCACATACCATCTTCACTGCATCTGATGATGCTGCATCCATTACCAAGGAGCTGGACCGCAGTCTTTCTGGCCTGCAAATTTCCTTCCCCCTAATTTCTGGAATAATATTGGAAAACGAAGTCACTTTAGATCATCGATAGTAATGGAAAATGTAAGTCAAACAAGATCTTTTCAGAGAACTTTTTTTCATGTTTCAAGCACAGGATAATCTGACTTTCGTTTTTTTTTTTTTTTAATTTTAGCTTCTGAAACTGTAAAAGGCGGAAACTGTAGTAATCCCATCGCAAAGGAATATAACTTCTGTTTTCTTGAAGATTAGCGGGCTACATGTATACCATTCATCACATAGATTATTTTGGCAGTGATAATATTTTTTTAAGCACCAGTACCATATAAAGCTGGACACCTCATCAAGTGGAACAACTTTTTTTTCCTTGATGTGACTTCCTTCAAAAGAAATAGAAACATGGTAAAATCGAACAGAATTAACAATTAAAATAAAAATGAACCTGAATGATATCCAGTCTGTGGGTTACATTGAGTGGCCAACTTGAAGGACAGTCTCTCATCGCGTGAAAAAGCACCTTTGCCTCGAGAAGATGCATTGGTATGATTAGCTGAATTGCGCCGAAAGTACTGATGGCCATAGTGATAACGAGAATGCTTCAAAAATATAGAACGACCAAGATTCTGATGATGATGTGCAGTAGCAGGATGGGCATTTAGTAGCTTCATAGAATTATCCTTAATATCCCCGACAGGTGAGAGAGTATTTAGTTCACTAGCGTCAACAGAAAGCAAAGGTTTCTGCAAAACAGATAAGAATATAATGAGAAAACTATGCATGAATGGGAAGGGGGGAAATAGAAAATTCTGTTAAGTAATAGTGTAGAAGTAGAATCTCTGTATCCTAATTGTCATCAAAGCCAAAACTGTCTCTCATGGAATCAATCTCCAGTATTAACATGAGAGGAAGGAAACAGTGTAAAAGGGTTAAAACCTGGAAATGGTAATTACATTTAAAAAAGAAACAGAGAGAGAGAGAGAGAGAATTAACCTCTTCTGACATTAATTCCGTCCCTGAGGAGCAAGGCATGGTATCTGCAATATTACCTACAGGAAAACAATGATCATTTGCACTCCATTTTCTTATATCTAAGACAGTTTAGAAAAAAGCAGGCAAACTGCCAGCTAATATTAGATGGAAAATCGTAGTATGACTCCCAAATATGCCCACCAAATGTGCCCACTCATATATATATATATATATATTTCCCTTAATGGTTAAATAAGTGACTATTAGTGAATTTATATTTTTTTTTCTCTTATGGTTAAGGATGTTTAAAAAATACATAAAAAAAAAAACAAAAAAACTCATTTGCACTAGTGTGCATATTTGGGGTGCGCCTAGCATTGTCCATATAGATTCTTTTGTCCATTGTATATAATGTTTTTCCTCTTCCAACCTCAATAGGCCACCAACCCCAAGATCAAGACAGTGGCTTCTTCACCAAATTTAAATTTCAGATTAATTCCATTCTTCATGTGGTATAGAATACAAAACAGGAACAAAAAAAAATTTAAAAGGTAATCAGGATGTATCATAAAAGATTATAGGCATAGCCCAGGTACATAGGTTGAATACATGAGTAACACCTAACTACTAATAACAGGAACAAAAACTAACAACTTTGACCACCCAAAAAAAATGGGGCACAGCTAATGAATTGTGACCAACAGGGAAAGATGACGTTAACGAAATTTGCAATTGCCCCAAAATAAGCCTAGTAGCTCCATGTCAAAAGCAAAAGCCAATCACCAAGTCACAACATGAGAGTGGAAATATGCAGGGCCAGTAATTTGAGTAATGAACAAGGACTCCCTATACAAGGACTCTAAAATCAAAATGCAAGGGCAAAACTCCATCAATTATCTAATAACAGAAGTAGCAGCATTGGCAAGTGGAAGGAGCATTAACCAAATACCAAAGAATAGTCACCTAGAGTTTTTGCGTAGCTTCGTTGTTGATTATCATGTCAAATCGTTGGAAAGAAAACCAAAGATAGAAGAATTTTTATTTCAAATCCTCGAGGAAGGACCAGGAAAAGTAGCGTGCAAAAATGCTATATTTATACGTAACATGAGAATGGTGATCAGGGGACAATGTGAGATTATGCTGGAGCCTGTGTAGTTCCAATTATAGCCAAAGAAGATTAATAAGCCAGTGCGAAATAGCTATGCCTTTAAAAGTACAAAACAGCAGATAAGGTGGTTTGGCTGCAATAGAAATGGAGCTTATTTGCTCAGAAAACACCATCGAGAGTTTCCTTCTTTCTAACTTTTGAAAATTTAAAAACATATTTTGAGTGCCTCTGAATAGCTCAAAGTAATTCGACTTATTTTTTCAAAAAGAAAAAAAAAATGAAATGCCCGAATAAATTGACCTTTCTTTATTCTCCAAATCCCTACGCAAAATAGCGGACCGATTTCTATAGCACCAGTTATAAAATGAATCAATAAAACGTACTTTTCCATCAATATACTAATTGCTTCAATTAACAGCTTCTAGTTGGTACTTCCATTACGCTGAAAAAATAAAGAAAGCCAAAGAAAAACAAAATCCCCATTGATCAAAAACCAGTGGCACCTCATTTATTAAGAGAGACTAAAACGATGAGACAAATAAGCACAGATCGTGAAGCCCTAAAAAAACCCCTAAAACCCCCCATCGGAATCGGACCAACATATTTTCCTCCTCTTTTTCTTTCAGGGAAACAAGTGAAAATGAAAACGAAAAAAAAAAAGGACCTCAACTAAATTTGCGCCTGATAAAAGTTGTAAAACTTTCAAGAAATTCAGCGACTTTTCCGGCATTATTTCTCAGGAACCAAACGCAGCCATCCAAGTGCTGTCAAAAGAAAGAAAGAAAGAAAGATAAAGGAAAGAAACCTACCGGAAGAAGGAGAACGCGAAATGGGAGGTTGGGTGTCGCTCTGATTTGGAATTCTCTTTTTCTTCCCCATAACAACAACAACAACAACAACAAAATTATATAATTAACAGTAAAAGCAGCAAAAGAGAGGTAGCGGCTGAGATAGACCAGCAAAAATACTGGTTTCGATTTTGTGGTATCTCTCTCTCTCTCTCTCTCTCTCTCTGTGTGCCTGTTTCTTGGCGCTGTTGGAGCAGTGCTGGTGTGTACGTACGTACGGTCACGTAATTCAGAGCTGTCAGAGAGAGAGAGAGGGCAATTTTTGGCAGAAAGAAAGAAAAACGTGCGACTGAGAGCGTGTTTGCTAACTCCCGCCCACGTCATCCTCGCTTGAAGATAGGGAGCACGTGTCAAATACAAACCCCCACCCTTTCTCTTTAAGTTATGAGCTATGCTACGGGAACCCAAAAAGTGGTGCAAAGAACTGTCTGGAATGTTATATTTTATTTTATTTTTTTATGTATTTTTTTAATTATTATAAATATTTTTAAAAAATAAAAAATTTACAACATCATTAAAAAAATATTTCTTTAATTATTAAATAAAAATAAATAAATAAAAAATCATTCGAGACACGCATTCGAAACCAAAGTATTTCTGTTTATTAATTTCTTGACATACAAGTCTCAAAAAGTGGAATTCATATTTATTTTTTTTCATGCGTCTCACTTTTTTCGTCCATGCATTTGGTTTTTGGTTCCACCCTTGAAACTATATTCACTATCTTCATTTTTCATAGCAAGTTGATAGATTTAAAATTATTTTATTCAATTTTTTTTTGGACAAGTATTTTATACATTCATTTTAAATGCATGGTAATTATATAAAAGCTAAAACATTTCTAATAAAATAACTTTATTATATTGATTTATAATAAAATGAGTCATAAAATACTTATAAAAGAGTTGTAAGTATATCGTTACAATTGTTTAGATTCAGAGGTCTATGTATATTCCAGCTCCACTCTATCGAAGTTGTTATTATCGTGGCATTTTCATAGGCTCCACAAAAATAATCCAATAAATTGATTTAGCTTTATATGATTCATCATATTATAAAGTTATTTTTTATTATAAAGTAAATCTAATAAATTACATAAATCAATATCAATTTATAAAATTATTTTTATATAATTTCTTTATAGCTTAGAACTCCTCATTTTTTAGAAGAGCAATTATACAACTCTACCTATTAGAGGAGACCTTGTAAGTGGTACAACAAAAATTGTTTGTGTCCTAAAAAGACTATACGAGCTTTGACAAAAATACGATATTAGCCTCGAGCGGTGTTTGTTGAACTTGCTGTATTCTTGTTCCCTAAGTTTTACAGGGCTTTTCTTTTTAAAAAGGCCCAATAAAGTGGCCCATATGCCTAAATTTGGGTTCGAAATAAGGTGGCCCAAAATGTGCATGAACCCGACCAATAAAAGTGAGAATGAAGAAACCCGTTCAAAACAAATCCATCGACATTGCTTTCAAACTCGACAAGTCATTTTCATTTTCGAACTGTCTTTACAAGTCGAACATTGTAGCGTATAACATTTTGCTATTCCATCATTGTTTTGTAATTTCATATGTTTCTGATTAATTATAAGCACATTGTGGGATTCGTTTAACAAATAAGTTAGTATTTCGTATCACATTTAGATAGGATAAGTGCTGCAGACACCAAAAAAAAATTACAAAAAGAAACATATAAACTTATATAGTTTCGATACATTATATTTATTGTACAATCTAGTGTGTCATATCAAGTCTCATCAATTTATAAGTTTATTTTTATGAAATTCTTTTTTGGCTAAATCATTTATCTTCATATAAAAAATCTCATCATTTCTCTCTCTCTGTGTATATATATCTACTATATTATAATAAGTGGTTATCTAACTGTAAATAGTAACTTTTATTATTTTTTCGTTAACTTTTCTTGCTTTTCTGTTAAGTTCGTTAAGTCTTGTTTTATCAAAAGACCCTTAAAATTTTTGACTATTTAACATGTAGTTCCCTTATAGAATTTAATGAAAGATCATGTTTTATCAAAAGGTCCTTAAGATCTTTGACCATTTAACGTGTAGCTCCCTTATAGAATTTAATGAATGATCATATTTTATCAAAAGACCCTTAATAGCCCCGCAGCTAGATACTTTGTTGAAGTTTAGATTTTTTTTAATCTTGATTTTTTGTTTTTCTTTAACCTTATATTTTATTTACCCAAACAAATAAACTACTGATTTTTTCACTTTTTTATTTAAATCATTATGTCAAGTACACTCCAGGGCTAACGCAACCGGGCCGTTCCCGTGTGTATATATATATATACACACACACTAAAGATTTTATTTTTTATGGTGGAACCTTTGATTTCTTCCACAGTCATAGTTGATAGTAGACAATTTTCCTATCTACACCTCTAATAGCGATACATTTTGGACTGTTTTTTTGTTTTGTTTTTTTTTTTTAATTACAATAAGTAAATAATAATAATAATAATAGTAAAAATTTTTGAGAGGATTAATATGTAACATTGAATGCACAATAGCCAAATGCTATATAAAATATAGTCTTTAAGTTTGATTTGCATACGACTAGGTGTAGTTCAAAATTCCGTGACAAAACAAATAAAAACCTAAGCTTACTTGGATAACAACTAACAAGACACAATAGTTGCTTTTACATTATTTTTATGTATCGTGTTAAGGATAACAACTACCAATCAAGACACAAAAGCCCATGGTCCGTGGAGACCACACTTGTTATTTTTACTTTTTAGATATATTGAGACAAATAAAAATAATAATCATCTTTAGATATTTTTATAAAATAACTTATAAAAAATAATATTGTCTTACATTATTTTTATGCATTGTGTTAAGGATAAGTATTCCCTAGCTTCATTTTAATATAAAATTTAAAATATCCATTTTTTTAAATTTTTTATTTATTTTTTATTTTTTCATAGAAGCTATCAAGATAAAGATATAGAAAAATCTACTAATTTTCTTTTCCAGTATGAGTTGGCAAGAAGTTTTTATTTCCCTTTTTCTTTTTCATCTTTGTTCAAGTTATCCAAATAAGTTATTTTTGTATTTTGTATTTTGTTTTTCGTTTTTTTTTTTTTTTTTTTTTTGTCAAAAGCTTTAAAAAGAAATTAACAAAAATTTAAAAGGTGGATTAGTCACTTCCGTATGTAAGTAGGAAGGAAAAAACTACTTTGCTCTCTCAAGCTTACCGCTCATTTGACCTCTTGTTAATTTTTTTTTTTTATTTAGTGATTATGTAAGTGATTTTAAGTGTATTAAAATATTTTTTTATTTTTTAAAATATTTAAATATATTAAAAAAATGAAAAAAAAGAAATGAAAAAAAAAATAAAGGAACGATAATTTTGAGTGTGCGAGGCAGAGTTGCCCGACTCTAGATAGGAAACTTGCATGATTTATATATATATATATATAATTATTTTACCTAAAAGTTCACAATAAGAATTATTATTTTTAAATTTAATATTTGAAGATTTAGATAATTTAGGCTGCGTTTAGATGTTGAACTGAGTTGACATGATAAAATATTATTAAAATATTATTTTTTAATATTATTATTATTTTAAGATTTAAAAAAATTAAATTATTTATTATATTTTATATTAAAATTTTAAAAAATTAAAATAATAAATTAAAATAAATTGAATTGAATTTAACTTTCAAACGAATCTGTGAATAATAACTAAAATCACTTCAACTGAACTCATTGATATAAATGATTCAAAAGATATCGATTATAAAATTCGACGGTGGAGGATTACTTTGTCAAAGGAACCGTCCTCTTTTGTCAATTAAATTCTTTGTGCTAACACGTCATGTCATGCTTATCTTCCTTTCTTCTATGATACTGGATATGATAATAATATATATATGTCTATAAAATTTTTATAGGATGTTTTAAAATTATAATTCTTATATATTTAATTAGAGTTATTATATGCTCAATATTGTTTAAATGATAAAATTTAATTTATAAGATTTAAACTTTTGAATTTATCTCTTAAATTAAATTATGTCATATAAATATTTTATTAAATGTCTGTTTAGAATTACGTTATGAGTTTTAAAAAGTGCTTAAATAATATTAAAAACTATTTAATAGAAAAATTAAGTTGTATTAAAGTACTTTTTAATCTCAAATAACCTAAAAAGTATATTTTTTTTATGTTTTTTCTCAAATGTGTTTTTTTATATAACGTAGAACGTAATTCGAATTTTAAAAAGATTGTTAATGGACGAAAATACCCATACAACTTTTAAACTTTTAAGGATATGGTCATGAATCATAATCTATAAAAAAAAATCAAATAATCGTCATTTTTATATTAAAAATAACTTTTTCAATTTGTTTTCAAACAAACGTAACATGTTTGAAATTGTTTTAAACATATGTTTACCAAACAGTAAATAACTGTTTAATAGTTGAACTTATCATTTAAGTTAGAAGTTATAAGTTATATTTTTCACCGTAATCCCAAATATGCACAAAATATTTTATCTATACCGATTTATAATTAAAATTTCTTATTTAATTATTTAAATAGTAATAATTTAGTGTGATTTCGTGTGACTATAAAATTATCAAAAGTTAAAGAATTCATGAGTCTTGGTTATAAGCCCTCCTCTATGTGTGTGTATATATAAATTAGGAAACGGTCTCGGGTGTGTTAGTCTCAGAGTATACTTAACATAATAATTTAAATAAAAAAAGTAAAAAATTCAATAACTTATTTGTCTGGTAAAAGAAAATACAAGGTTAAATAAAGACAAAAAATAAAGATTAAAAAAAATTTAAATTTCAGCAAAGTATCTAACCACGAGGTCATTAAGGGTCTTTTGGTAAAACATGATCTTTCATTAAATTCTACAATAAAGCTTCACGCTAAATGGTCAAGGGTCTTAAAGACCTTTTAATAAAATATGATCCTTCATTAAATTCAACAATGAAGTTATACGTCAAATGATCAAACGATTTTAAAGTTTTTTAGTAAAACAAGACTTAACAGACTTAACAGAAAAATAAAAAAAGTTAACAAAAAAATAAAAATTACTATTCATAATTAGATTACTACTTATTATAATAGAGTATATATATATATATATATATATATATATATATATGCTTTTGACAATAGCTCAGCAGATAACTTTGTTAAATGAACGGCCAACTTTTTCTAAATATTAAAGAAGTTAAAAGGCAATAGTAAAGTTCTATATTCTAAAAAAAATTTGGCGCGATAAATTTGACATGTCACAATTAAACGGAAGCGGACTGGCATTGGATGCCATTGTCAATATATAATGAGAAGTTGCTTTAACTTGTAGCCCAAATTAAAGGCAACTCGCCCCACCAGATCCACATGTACGTACGTACTACGTTAGCAGTTTAAGAAATGATGAGCCTGTAATTTGAGACCGCGAATGCAACCGTCAAGAGATAATAATAACATTCTACGAAACAAGTGGTTCTGGAATGTTGTGATTCACGTTGTGTTAATTTAACGAGCAGTGCTACACCCACCGCATCGACGGTGTAGCACGAGACAGTCCGATAAGGATAAAAAAAAAAGTTATTATTATTATTATTTTTATATTCTTAAATATTAAAAAAATATTTTTTAATCCCTTAATAAATAAATAAAATCGAGACTCAACTGTCGAGAGTAGCAATTTTTTTAATTTAACTCATCTCGAATTAATACTCATAAAAAAAAATTAAAATCATCTTAATTTAAAAAATTTAAATATATTTTAACGAGATCTAATAATCTATTCACAATTCATATCAGTATCTAAACATCTAAACGTAGCCGGACCCACAAATTAAAGGCACAATGCCGGGAGATTAGGGCCGGCCCCACGCTCTGACCACTGACCCACCCAGGACAGAAAAGTCTTATCTTTCTTTTTCTTTTTTCTTTTTTTTTTTCTAATAAAAAATGTCTTATCCTTCTTTTTTTTCTCGGCAAGTCTTATCCTTTCACTCCCCCATTGAAATTTCTTCTTATATACTGTGTCTACACCAATATTAATGTCATATAAATTGTCTAAACTGATAGTAGGCTTATTAGCACCGCTAACTTTTCAGTCCTACGTAGTTAGAAACGATATTTGCTTTTATAAGTATTAAAAAAAAATAATTGAATAAATCTTGAATTCGCGTAAAACATTTATTTTTTAATTGTAGACACTATTTTTTATATATATAATTTAAATACTCTAAGACTATATCTATATTATTCTCTATAGTTTACGGTTTAATGCTAACAAAGTTCTTTCGGAAATGATGCATCCATCAAGGATGACAAAAGCTACTAATTTCATTTTTTTTTAATTGTTGACGAAGTATTTTTAAATAAATTTGTGAATTTTTCTAAATGTTTAAAAGAATTTAAAAATTGCTTAAAAAACACAAAAATAAAAGTACATTTTACATTTTTCGGTAGAAATACTTGGGGCCATCTCCCCTAGCAGGACTCAAGTTCTTTTACCACCCAGCATGCAAGTAATGTTGCATATATAGATAGCATCAGATAATATATATGACTAATGGCTGCGATTGATATGGCTTGATCTCTAAAGTCCCTAAAACTTTTGAAAAAGCCTAATTTACTCGTGAATTAAGTAGAGTTTGAAAAAGTTTAATTTGTCTAGTTTGTTTTCGTAGTTAAAATGATACGAGATGATATGAGTTGAGATAAAAATTAAAAATTAAATAATATATTATTATAAAATATTTTTTAATATTATTTTTATTTTAAAATTTGAAAAAATTAAATAATTTATTTTATTTTATATAAAAATTTAATAAAATTATAATAATTTAATATAATTATATAAGATGAGATGATGATGATCGTAAAAACTTTTACTTTTTAAGTAAATTTTGGGACGCGAGAAACGAACAGTTTTGAGTTTTTAAACCAGGCTATGAAAAGCACTTTTGTGTAACTTCTCAGACAAGTTTGCAGCTTTCTATAAAGCTCAAGGCATTCCAAGTTGAACACACACATTGACTAGGAAAAGAGAAGCCTCTACTCACGTACTCGGACGATTTCAATATGACATGATATATCTATTAAAAATATGTTTTAATCGTAATAAAATTTCATAAAAATAAATTTATAAATTAACATAATTTAATATGATAGATTAGAATATAAAATTATTTTTATTATAAATTTAAATATACATGACATTTTAATTGGGTATGAAAATTTTAAAAATAAAGTATTTAAAACAAGCTTTCAATTCTACAGTCTAGATACCATATCCACAATTGAGAAAATGAATTATGAAATCTATAATTACCTCAAGGCTACATTTAGATATTAAATTGAGTTGAGATAATAAAATATTATTATAATATTATTATTATTTTAAAATTTAAAAAAGTTAAATTATTTATTATATTTTATATTAAAATTTAAAAAATTTATAATGATAAGTTTAGGTGAGTTGAGATTCCAAACAAAACTTAAGTTTAGAAATGAAATTTTGTTCACAAATTTTTCATGGGCCAACTGTACCATACGCTTGTAAAAAACCGGTGAAAATAACATTTTAAGGATTGGATATAATTTATGGCGCGTTAGGCTTTTATAATCCAGATCTCCTATGTGAATCATATATTAAAATCTATATTTAGATTTCTACAAAAACTAAACAAGTTTTAAAAATTAAATAATATGTGAATACAATTTTACGTGTATTCTCTTTTTTAATTTGAAATTTAAAATATCAAATTTAAAATTTGAAATTTTCGTTATTTTTAATAGCGGACACATTAACACATATGATTATGTAAATAAAATTATAAATATGTATAATATTTTCCTTAAAGTTTTAAAATCTTAAGACTCAACGATTAATTTAAGATTTAAATATAAATCCAAATTCTTTTTATTCGAATGCAACTTTAGAAAATTTAAACTAAAATATATTTTTATAGCATTCTTTGAAGCATTATTGAAACAGGAATCTATGAATATTTTATTTTTTACTCAACTCGAATATGAGAATCTTTTCTACGTTGATGTAACACTAGCGATAATCAGAATATAACTGGTGGGCCACCTTTTAAAAGTACTGCGAAATGAGAATGAGATGAGATAATTTTAGATTAAAATTAAAAATTAAATAAAATATTATTTTTTAATATATATTATTTTAAGATTTGAAAAAATTAAATTATTTATTATATTTTTTATATAAATTTTAAAAATTTATAATAATAAGATAAAAATCAGATGAAATAAGGTAAAATTATTTTCGAATGAAACGGACTTACATTATTCACAAAATCACCCTAAGAAAAAAATAAAATAAAGACACAGAAAAGTTGATAGGAGGGTGGGAATTTTAATTTAATATAAAATATTATTAAAATAAAATAAATAATAGTGGAGAAGAAGCCGATTCGGACACGTAATGCAAGCGTCTAACATACGCCTTGTGAGAGTTATCCGAATAAAATGCCACCTCAGCCTCACACACAAAAAACGTAGACGACAAAAACATTTACGAAATTCTCAACATCACGGGACGCAAGTCATCCTTTCCACATGACCACGTCGTGTGTTGATAAGGTTCTTAAAAGGACGATGTCGTTTCTACCAGGTTGTTTTGTTGATAACATGGTCTTTTGGTATCTTTAAATAAAAAACAAAAAACCTTTTTTGGTAATTTAATTTTTGGTATCTTATTTTTGAGAAATGCTATAAATAACTTATACCATGCAAATCAACCTAATCAATATATGATTTATCATTTTTATCACATATATATTTAATTAATATGTAGTTTATTATTTTTATTATTATATTTTTATATATACATTTAAACATTAAAATAAAAGTAAAAAATGACAAATTACATATAAATATATAATATAAATCTTGCCTATAAAATTTCTTCTTATTTTTAAGCAGCATGTCGTAGTGAGATAAAGGCACCACGTCAAGATATTATTAAGGTTGATGTGGATGTTTTATGAATCTACCAAACTTAGGAAGGTGGGTGTAGGAACAGATGATTTGATATTTATTTGGTATGCGATTGTTATTCCTCTCCAAATAATAATAATAATAATAATAATAATTCTAAAAAAAATATCATGCTTCCATTTTTTGAACCACATGCTAAGATTTTGATGGATAAGGTCCATTTTCCATAAAAAAAAAAAAGAAAGAAATTAAAAGAAATATTTAACTAACATTTTTACACGTGTACAAAAATTTACATTCTACTCAATAGACATGTTTGGATACTAAAATTTTATTGAGTAGTACTACAGGAGTCGATAATTCAATCGAAGATTTCAATTGATAAGTGTAAGTGTATTTTTTAATTTTTTTAATCATTTTTTTATATATCTTTAAAAAGTTTTTAAAAATATAAAAAAATATCAATTTATTAATATTTACTTTCTTAATCATTAAGTAAAAAAAATTAAAAAAAAATATCAATCAATCACTTTTATCAGTGACTTTAATAAATTCAACTAGCATTTTCTAATTTTATTAAAGATTGTGAATAATTATTGTACACGTGATTCTTTTGAAAAAAATTCACGTGAAATCGAGTCAAAAGAATCGGTCATTATAAAAGTTTTAGGTCATTTATTTGATGTATAAAGAGGATATTGTAAGAACTACTATATCTCAATTTTAATGTTAAAACAAAAAAAAAAAAATGCTAAAAATAGTTTATTTTTTTGGGTAAAGTAAATGGATCTGTGGTGTTAGATGTAGAAATAAAAAAAGAAAAGAAACCGTGTTAGTTTTGGATGTCTAAAATTAACCGTTCGGTTGGACAGCAGGGTATGGTTGGCAGTAACACTCTTTTTAACTCATAATTAGAAAATATAATGAATTAAATATATATATTTTTTATAATTAATATGACAGACATATTCCAAAAATATTATTAAAAATCGAATATTTTTCGTACCCTCCGGTATCCCCTCTCTCTCTCTCTCTCTCTCTATCTATCTATATCTATATATAAAGCCTTCCTCCGTTGCGAGCTTCGTCCTCCTTTCTTATTTCATTTCATTCGATCCCCAGAAACTCTCCTCGGGTACACAATCTCTGTTGGTGGTTTTGTTTGTTTGTTTGTTTGTTTAATATTGCGTCTGTTTGGCCATGGGTGAGACGCTCTTGCCAGCAATCGGGACGGAGATTCTGATTCCGGCGTGTTCGTTGGTGGCAATCGCCTTCGCGCTGCTCCAGTGGCTTATCGTCTCCCGAGTCAAGCTCTCGCCGGGAGGCCTTGACTCCGCTGGTGCCAACAGTGGCTCCGGCAAGAATGGCTACGCCGAATACCTCATCGAGGAAGAGGATGGCCTCAACGATCACAGCGTCGTCCTAAAGTGCGCCGACATCCAGAACGCCATCTCCGAAGGTTTTTCATCTCTGTTCTTCAACTTGCAAAACTCAATTTATTTTTTAATTAGCTCACTTTCTGTTCTCTGAGCTTGCACTTCAAAACACTCGATTTCTTTTTTATTTAGTTCTCTTTCTGTTTTCAGAGCTTTTCCGGGGAGTTTTTGTTAGATCTCTAGGTGTTTTTGTTTGTTGATTTTTTTTTTCCGGATTTGTATGCTTTGAGATTACGTCTTGGAATTAATTTCTTCCATTCAAAGCGTTTTATTTTGATTTATGACGCCTTGTCGGTATTCTGTCACTAGGGTTTGTGTTTGAAAGAAAGCAACAATCTAAAATTCTAAATATAAGCCATGAAATATAAAGATAAAAAAGTAAAATCACATGTTTTAGAAGTGGTGTACAGAGTGTGGGCTTCTATGTAGCTGGACTCGTGTTTATTTATTTATTCTCTCTCTTGGAAAGTATATTAATAAATTAATGGAGTGGTGTTGACTGTTGAGTAAGATGTGATGATCATAGCATGTTTAATTCGTGTGTTTTTTTCCCATTATATGGTTTAATGTTTGATTCTCATTGTTATCATATCTCATGTTTCTGGAATCTGGCCCCACTGGGAAATTTAATACTATGTTTTCTGATCAACATTAATTCTCATTGTTATCGTATCTTATTGTTTATGCGCTGTCAAGTTCATTGATCTCTTTACTGTTTATTATTCTTTATTCGTTGTATATGTGAGGGCCTGGGTTCGATCTTGCACACTCTCTCTCATGCATGTATAGAATACTAATGATCTATTTATGCTAATACATGTGCCAAATCACACTAGACTTTGGACTCTTTGTCATTGTTGAACTTTAATGTTATGTTCTGTGCTTGTTTTCGTGAGATATTCAAACATGTCTATCTCAATCTCTTTGCAGTTCGCTCATTCCCCGTATGATAAATTATTCAATACACTCGTTGTAGTATTCCCTGACATTGTCTCCCATAGGTGGGGTCCACAACACTGGTGAAACGAAGTAGTTCTACACTGGGTGTACAGAATAATTAAACTTCTCCCACATGGGGAGAATGGCAATTACCTTATGAAGGGTATATGTGCTGATTAGCCACCTTTTCACAGCTTCATTCACATTTCTAGATTTAGAGAAGTCTGAACTAATAGTGGTTGGATGTACTTATCATGTCGCCTACTTTATAAGCCTTTATTGACTTGATCACTTTAACCATAGATACCTTTAATCGTACACTGTCTGAGGGTTTAATGCCTGTTGTTTAAGTAGATAATGTCCTCGACTTTCCTCTTTTAAAATTATTTCTCCTTTTCTTAATTTTAATTATTTGTAATTTGTTTGACATGTCCTTATTGCATGGACAATGAGAATGCTATTTTCACATTTTGTTTGGAGTTCTTTATCATGTTCACGTATTTGAAGATAACCTCTAAATCATTGTAACATGAAATTAGCATTTTTGGTGGTGTTATATCCTGTCCTGGAGGGGGCACTTCATTTGAGGGCCATTGTGGCAGTTTATTCCGGATGAGTTTAAACAATTTGATACGACTACGAGGGACCTTTTCTGCTATTCCTAGGGTATAGAGAAAATATCTATATTACTTATCAAAAAAAGAGAAAATATCGATATTCAATATTTAGAATATATTTAGTGGGTCTGATACTTCATGGGTCCCTTGTTCATTTAGGTTTTACGAAGGATAGAATGCTTAAGATCCAATATTCCTCAGCCTCTGAATGTTACTATAGATGAGTAAACATTCCTTGGTGTTAATAAAAAATTGAGGATGTATATAATGTTTGAGATTTAATTGTTTCTCCTAATTTTGTCTTATGATTGAATCATCATTGATTTCTAGCATCATTCAACTTCTTGTATACGCCTTGATTCTTGACAAGATTTATCTCTGCTTTAAGTTGCTATCAAGCCCATGAAATGAAAAATGGTTGAAGTTACCATCAAATTTGTGTGAAGATGGTATTGTTTTTGCTTTCAGCATGTTACATATGTGGAGATTCCATTTTATCAACTGCTCTTTCTGTTGTTGTTATATTCGTTGTGATCGTGGCATGGTAATTTTCTCATTTTCTTTGTTTCCAAACTTCATCCCCAATCTTTTTAAAAGTGCCTTGGGGATCACTAAGGGGTGGTTTGGACAGTGAGCTGATATGAAAGTTGAGATGAAAGTTTGTTAGAATATTATTTTTATTTTGGGATTTGAAAAAGTTGAATTGTTTATTGTATTTTGTTTGGGAATTTGGAAAAGTTGTAATAATGAGATGAGATGAGATGAGATGAGTTGAGATCAACTCATTATCCAAACAAGGCCTAATTTTTGGTGCCTGGATATTACAGGAGCAACCTCCTTCCTATTTACGGAGTATAGGTATGTTGGTATTTTCATGGTGGCTTTTGCTGCATTGATATTCCTTTTCCTTGGCTCTGTGGAGGGTTTTAGCACAAGCAACCAGCCTTGCACGTATGATGCAACCAAGCTGTGCAAGCCTGCTCTTGCGACTGCCATCTTCAGTACCATATCATTCATGCTTGGTGCTTTCACTTCAGTGGTTTCTGGCTTCCTCGGGATGAAAATCGCTACCTATGCAAATGCCAGAACCACCTTGGAGGCAAGAAAGGGTGTTGGAAAGGCATTTATTATTGCATTTAGATCAGGTGCAGTCATGGGCTTTCTCCTTGCTGCCAATGGTCTTTTGGTGCTTTACATTACCATCAATCTCTTTAAGCTGTACTATGGCGATGATTGGGGGGGCCTCTTTGAGTCTATAACTGGTTATGGTCTTGGTGGATCTTCTATGGCTCTGTTTGGCAGAGTTGGTGGGGGTATCTATACTAAAGCTGCTGATGTTGGTGCTGATCTTGTTGGCAAGGTTGAAAGGAACATTCCTGAAGATGACCCTAGAAATCCAGCTGTAAGGATCTCTGCTTCACGGAAATTTTTTAGTTTCTTAACTGGCTCTTTTCCTGTTCTATATTTGAATGACTTCTATTTTGTCAGGTCATAGCTGATAACGTAGGTGATAACGTTGGGGATATAGCTGGTATGGGATCTGATCTTTTTGGCTCATATGCTGAGTCCACCTGCGCTGCCCTGGTTGTTGCATCTATCTCCTCTTTTGGGATCAATCACGACTTTACTGCAATGCTATACCCTCTCATTGTTAGTTCTGTGGGTATCCTTGTTTGTTTGATCACCACCTTATTTGCAACGGATTTCTTTGAAATCAAGGACGTGAAAGAAATTGAGCCAGCATTGAAGAGGCAGCTCATCATTTCCACTATTTTGATGACCGTTGGGGTTGCAATTGTTAGTTGGATTGCACTCCCATCTTCCTTCACCATCTTCAACTTTGGAACTCAGAAAGTTGTGAAGAATTGGTAAGCTTTATTGACTTGTGTTTTTATTTTTATTTTTTTTTTAAATTTTGGGAGGGGGAGCAAATTTAGCATTCAAAGTCATGCCCAATTCTAATATAGAATTAAAGGCATTTTTAGAAAGTTCATTAGACATTCTTATTTTCATTAATCATCATGCCTTTTCAAATCAAGACGCTTATATGGGGGATGGAGGGCGTATTGTTTGCATTGCTTGTTTTGGTACTCCATTTGCATCAAATGAGGAGGCATTTTGCAGCTTTATGTTTTTCTGCTTTAGTTGAATATGTTTATAGGAATTGTTTTGGTTATTTGGGACATCCAAGCACCCTTCAGAGATGTTGTCTTTGTTTTGTGTATGCAGGCAAGTGTCCTTGTGCGTCGCTGTTGGTTTGTGGGCTGGGCTTATTATTGGATTTGTAACTGAGTATTACACTAGCAATGCATACAGGTACTAGTCTTGGCAGCATTTAGGTATTCTCCTTTCTATTTTTGTTTAACGATGTTCTAAAGTAACTCTTGCTTTACATTATTTCTTGCAGTCCTGTTCAAGATGTTGCTGATTCCTGCCGGACTGGAGCTGCTACTAATGTCATTTTTGGCCTTGCATTGGGCTACAAATCTGTCATTGTTCCTATCTTTGCAATTGCTGTTGGCATCTATGTTAGTTTCAGCTTTGCTGCTATGTATGGTATTGCTATGGCTGCCCTTGGAATGCTGAGTACCATAGCTACCGGATTGGCCATTGATGCATATGGTCCAATCAGTGATAATGCGGGAGGCATTGCTGAGATGGCTGGCATGAGCCACAGGATCCGAGAGAGGACTGATGCCCTTGATGCTGCAGGGAACACCACTGCTGCTATTGGAAAGGTTTGAAAAGTCTCTCAAACCCTACACGCCTCCATTTTCATTTACTAGTATGTGTAAGGTGCTGGTCTTTATCCCCTGCTTCATTTTGGTTGGGGGTGGGAGACCGTTGTCCACACTTGACTTGTTCGTTTCTTGGAGTTTCATTTTTGGGGTGGGGTGAACTTTTTATAGAAACATGCTCTTTTCCTTTTTTTTTTTTTTAATTGGTTTTCAAAAGCATGTTAATAATTAATATACGGGTGGGTGCACTCTGTGGGATATTGATATGCTGACACTTGACTGGTGGTTTTCCTTGGTTTTTCACTGGGACCAATCTATAAGCAGTTCACATAACTTGAGAAATGGGAGAACTACGTGAGCGCTGGCTTTTGCCTTGTCCTGTTTTGATGCTTAGGAATAATATTTTTTCTCTGCACTAATATTTTGCGAGAAGCATTAAATTTTATCAAGTACAAGTCCAAGATTGTATTGTGTTGTGTTGTCAAATATGATTTTACTCGCTACAAGTCCAAGATCGAGATGGGAAAACTACACGACCAAAATACATTATTGCATAACCCAAAACTAGTTTTTAATCCAATTCAGAACCCTTAATTTGTGCTTTTATTTTAGGGCTTCGCAATTGGTTCAGCTGCTCTGGTGTCCCTGGCCCTCTTTGGTGCTTTTGTGAGCCGTGCTGCAATCTCAACAGTTGACGTATTGTCTCCGAAAGTGTTCATCGGTTTGCTTGTGGGAGCAATGCTTCCTTACTGGTTCTCTGCCATGACGATGAAGAGTGTGGGAAGTGCAGCTCTGAAGATGGTTGAGGAAGTGCGCAGGCAATTCAATACCATCCCAGGTCTCATGGAGGGCACTGCCAAGCCTGACTATGCTACCTGTGTTAAGATCTCCACTGATGCTTCCATCAAAGAGATGATCCCACCTGGTGCCCTTGTCATGCTCACACCCCTTATTGTCGGTATCCTTTTTGGTGTGGAGACTCTCTCTGGTGTCCTTGCCGGATCCCTTGTTTCTGGTGTTCAGGTAATGCTAAGTAGCAATCTAGGTAGCCATACCTTTTCAATCAAAATCACAAGGTAGTTTTATTTACGGTCATAAAGGTGTGGTTGCAGTCATATGATTTGGCATTCATGTTCTTACCTGTCTTCATTGACAGATTGCTATCTCTGCATCCAACACTGGTGGCGCCTGGGACAATGCAAAGAAGTATATTGAGGTAAAGCACTTTGGATTTGTCACTTGTAATTCTTTTCTTGACCAGCTGGCCATTGAGGTCTATTGCTTTATGGTATAGCTTATGTTCTGGATTTCAATTATAGGCTGGTGCTTCAGAGCATGCAAGAACCCTTGGTCCAAAAGGATCAGATCCACACAAGGCAGCTGTTATTGGTGATACTATTGGGGACCCACTCAAGGATACATCTGGACCATCTCTTAACATTCTTATCAAGTTAATGGCGGTCGAATCGCTCGTGTTTGCTCGCTTCTTTGCTACACATGGTGGCCTTCTCTTTAAGATCTGAAACAAAAGGATGAGAAAAAAACACAAGGGGAGGGGGATGATTTGATCATTTGACCCTTTTGTTATGATCTTCATCTTACACCTTTTGTCTTCCAATTGCGCACGCACATCATTCTCTGGCCGATTCTTCTTTCTCGTGGTATTTTCCCTTGCAAAAGTTATAACCCAGTGTCTAGAACATTTTAGCTTTTGAAAAAAAATCTCTCCCTCAGAGTCGGACTGGCAAGGAAATTTCTCCTTTTCAGGAGGTTGATGACGATGATGATGATAACGATGATGTGGTAGTGTTCAATCTTAACATGAGTTGGAACTATGCTATGTTATTCATTATGCTTCATAGTGAGACAGATTATTGCTTCTTTCCTGTTTTATTTATTTATTTAGATAGAATTTTGGTGAAAACTCTGGCGTGAATGAAGATCACAAAAAAGATTGAGAAAGTTGGGGGATTGAGCGTCCTTTTCCTTTCTTTTGATATTTCCTTTTCTGTGATAAAATAATAATGCTTGGAAAGATAACGAATAGGTGTGTACCATATCAGGCAAGTAGGCATCATTATTGATGAATTTTAGGGTTGAATCCAATCACATGCCCTATTGTTGTAAATTCTTTTTCCCATCTAGTTTGAGATGCATCTATTGGTATTAGAGCTTAGGAAATTGTAGATCCATTGAAACCATCAAAGCAGACTCGAGAGTTGGATTGATAAGGAGCTAAGAGTTTTTGAATGGATCACGGAAATGTTCTAATTTTTGTTTGGTCTTTTACTGAAAGAAATTTCAACTATTTCTTACGGAGAAAATAATGAAAACGTAACTTCTAATGATTGATGATTCTAATGGAGGAATCTGATTAACGAATATGTTCTGAGGTCAAATAATAGGTCTTGCAACAAATATGTTCGAGAATTATCAAATCAAATTATTGGAGAAATCTAGAGACTCTTTCGACCATAAACTTCAAAAATATCAACTTGGAGATGCCATTGCTTATTTATGCACATAAGTTACAACTAAAGAAGCCAGGGTGTAACGGTTTTGGTTCAATCTAGTTTTGTAAATTTAAGAATCGATATCGCACCAATTCATTACCAAAAATGGAGTTTAGCATATAATATAATATAAAAAATTATAAATATATATTCTGAACCGGTATCGCACCGGACTGTTTATAAATTGGATCAAACCTGGTCTAATTTAACCAGTTTTTTGATTTTTTTTACACCATTAAGAAGCTAAAGGCTTTTCGCCTAGAGGTGCTATCCACACTGTATGGTGTGGGGTGACCCCCGCCCCTCATGGGACGGGGGTGGGGTTTTCACTCCGGGCACCCGCCCCATGGTGCGGGGGCGGGGTACCCTGTCCAGTTACCGAGGCGCGGGGGCGGATACTCTATTCGTCTGCCCACCACACCCCCAAATGGGCCATGGGCCTAGAAGCTATTTCTTGGCTATTTTGGGCCCGCCAATAAACAAAAAAAAAAGTATAATAATTAAATAGTAATAAACAATGCATTGAATTTACAATAAAAAATACAAATTAAGAGAAAATGAAGTATTACTAATACTAAGTCCTAATTTCTAAGCTATTACAATTTACAATAATACAATTTATAATAAAGCTATAACAACTAAACTATTACAATAATACAAATTAAGAGAAAATAATTACAAAATTATAAGCATAAAATGGACATTGTATCAACATTACAAAGAACTGAATATGTAAAATCTAAATACAATTGAATATAAATGATAAAAGTGAGTTGTTTGAACTTTGACTTTGACATTGACATTTGAGGTGGGTGGCCAATGGTGGAAATATAATTTAGTGTTGCCTGCTTTGAGTCGTGAGATCATAAAATCTGAAATATTAACAATTGAATAGGAAGATAAATTAGAATTATAAATAAGAAACAAAAGTTAAAATTACAAAGAACCATTAGAAATGAAAAAATTACAAATTAAAATTTGACTAACAAAGATGAAATGGGGATCAAGATTCAAGATGCGACATTGAGAATATATCATTTGAATTTCATCTTGGAATTATGATTGAAATTTGAGGCTTGAGGTGTGTATATGACAAGAAGATTATAAAACCAATTATATACCAAAAATTATATAAATACGAAAAAAAATTAAGAGACAATACAAATTGTACAAACCTATGGCAAATGTTAATGGGGGTCGGGGTCCAATATGGTGAAGTCATACTGCAGTGAAAGTAGACGTCGTATCATGCATGGCTACAACAATTAAATTTAAAATTAATACTGATGAAATGAATATAAATAAAATAAATCAACGATTACCCTATCTAGGCTGATTACCACCCTCCTCCTCGTTGGTCTCATTAAAGTCAAGAATATCCGAAACATGAATTTGAGTCAATTTGATCCAATTTTATGTGCAAATCAATGTCTCAACAGTAGTAGAAGACAAATAACTCCAGAATGGATCCAATATGCGCCTTCCGATGCTAAAGGCCGACTATGAGGCTACGGTGCTAATAGGGATGACCAAAATACCACGGGCTATCTCTCTAAGAACGGGATACTTCACGGCATTGGTCTTCCACCAAACTAATATATCAAACATTTTCGTATATGAGAGAATATCCATTGCCAAATATCAATCTACCTCCGATTTCGTCTCTGTAGATTGACGGACTAGTTGGGGGTTTTATGAGAGGCTTTGGGCCCACACCAACCTACGCTTTTTTCTTGCCCCGACTTCTGGAAAAGGCACTGGGGTAAGTGTAGATGTAAGTGTAAATGTGCGTGTGCTACCACTCCTAATCATTGTAAACTCATCAAACAATTTACTAAGGGTGTCTCCAACCATGCCCCCAATAAGTTCAGCCCATGCGGTCCCGTGCACAAGTTTTAAACCATATATCATGCCATCAATCTTGAGCTGGGGGTTAAGAACAATAGCCAAATAATACAAAAGCTTTTGCCTACTCAAATCCCCCAATATTTGTCATATTTGACCCTTATCATCAATGACACTTCCCGCACTCTAGTACGGCCACTCATACGCATCTCATCTAATTATTCTTTCACCCAGCATATTTGTAGAGTGAACTCATTGGATGTCGGGTACAAAGAACCATATATTTTCAATGTTATATTATAGAAAATCCTTATACAAATCTACAAAGATAACAATCACCTCCCAATCATCATCAATAGGCTTTCATAATCCCCCGTGCTCATCAAAATATCTAATATATTGGATGTCTTCATCGCCCAGTAATTCAAAAGCTATCTTAGATTCTTGGGCCCCTTTCAACATCAAGAAGGTTGAGTTCCATATTGTAGGAACATCATTACAAAAGCCATTTTTGGATGTTATGCCTGCATTCATTGTAGCAATTTTGAATTTTTCCAATTTAGCAGAAAAAGATCTCACAAATCTCACATCCATTATAACTTGTGCAACCGAGTCATCAATATCTTTCAAGTCATTAGACACAATTAAATTCAAAATATGTGCAGTACATCTAACATGCAAACAATCACCACCCAAGTTTGTCTTATTCATATCTCTAAGATAGGTATTAAGATATCCTAATACGATATCATTAGACTATGCATTATCAACTGTAACCGTCAAAACTTGTGCTAACCCTCACTCTTTTATTGTGGCTTCCAAGGCCTTCCCAATCATTTCACTTTTGTGATAAAAATCTTGACAAAATTTCACAATTTTCTTATATAGTGTCCAATCACAATTAATGAAATGCACAATCAAAGAAATGTAATTAAAATTTTGGATGGATGTCTAAGTATCAGTAGTGAGGCAAACAACTTGACGAGCCAATTGGCTCCTCAACATATCATTCTCCTTTTGGTAATGTTTTTTAATATCCTTTGTCATAATGTGACAAGAAAAAATATTAAACCTATGTTCCAAGTAATCAAAATACTCTTGGAACCATTTCCTCTCCACAAATTGAAAATGTAGCTCGTCCATGATAACCATACAAGTTAATTTTCTTCTACACTCATCGATGTCATACTTAGTATATCCCTTAAACATAGAACATCCATTACTCTCATCCGTCATTTTTTTAGTCTAATCTCTCGTCTAAATAACTCCTCTTGTAAGAATCTTAATATTAGACTTTTCTTACATTGTTATTCTAAGTACACCTTTAACTGATTTTTAGTACTGTTGCAACTTTTTTTTATAACTATTTTTAAGGGCCATTATCTTTAACTTGTTTATTTCAGGAAATGATGCATATATACTGTGGTTTCTTTTAGTGGAGCAGTGGATGAGTCGTCTATTTTTATTCAAGGGCATGAAATTAAGAGAATGGTAAAAATGAAAAGAAAATAAGAGAGATACCAGCTCCGATTACTATTTTTTCTTAAGCTCTAATTACTGACAGTTATAACATAATTTCCATTTTCAAAGAAAGAGAAGCTGGGAGGGAGGGGAAGAGAAATGATGTTGCAAGTGCTGATCAGGCAAAATGGTCTCGTTTGGTTACATAGTTCAGATGAAATGAGATTAGATATTTTGTTGAAAGTTGAATAAAATATTGTTATAATATAATTTTTTAATATAATTTTTGTTTTAGAATTTGAAAAAGTTAAATGGTTTACTATATATTATGTGAGAGTTTGAAAAATTTGTAATGATTATATGAGACGAAACGAGATATTTTGATTTTGTGTAAGATGAGATGATATAGTTTGGTTATGTAGTTAAAATGAGATGAGATCGTTTGTAAAAAAAACGTGTGTTTGAATAGTGAGATGAGATTAGATGGTTTTAACTTTTTGGCTATTTGATAAAATGGTGAATCCCACCAATTATTGAAAAGTATTTTTAATTATTGGGTGGAAAATATTATGAATATATTAAAAATAAATAATATCTGTTATTAAATTAAAAACTCATAAGTATTTTGACTCTCTCAAAATATACTTTTATATTTTTATATTATGACATATTTATTATATAATATTTTATAAAATTCTAGATATATTTTTCTAATTATATATTGCAATAAAATAAAAAATTTTAATAGATAATTATATATATTAAAAATGTGGTAGTTAACGTTACTGTAGTGATACTGTAAGGATAGATGAAACTTTGTAGTAGATTAACTATAACAATAATATCGTTAATGGTTGAAAAATCAAAGATGAAATAAGATTTTATTTTCTATGGTTTGGATAGGCAGATGAAAGTAGGGGTGGGCAGCGGGGTCCCGCCCCGCCCTGCATAGAACACTGCATGCGGGGGCGAGAGGCGGATTGACCCTAGCGAGGCCCCACCCCCCCCGGTCCACACTCCTCTCATTTTTAATATAAAAAATTATAATTTTTAATATTTATATAAATATATTGTATATAAATATACAATTTGTTAAAAACTTGAATTCAATCTTAAGTGAATGGATTGTTTTGGCCTCCTAAGCTAACAATTATATAGAAGACCCAAATTATAATAATGATGATAGTTAAGTAATACATTATTTAACTATCATTGTCGTATTGCCTTGACCTTATATATATTAGTTGGCCTAGAAGGTCAAGGCAATCTAAAATATAACTCTTATGAGTTTATATTTTTTTTAATGTATAAATTTCAATTTATATTTTAAACTATATTATAACTTGGGTTTAAAAAATATTTTTAAACTAAAAAATTTTTAAATAATGGGTTAAGAGGGGGACAAGGCGGAGTAACCCCACCCCCAAGTAGTAGGGCGAGGGCCGCACCACTCGGGTAGCACCCTTAGATGAAAGATGAAGTATTCCTAAAATGAGATAGTGGAAATTATGTGCTATGGGTCTATAGCTTTTATGGAAGGAAAATCGACTTTGTCCACCAATCTACTTGATCGCTCGGAATTTTTTTTTTTAACTTAATAATTAAGAAAGTGATTTTAAGTGTATTGGTATATATTTTTTATTTTTAAAAAATATTTAAAAATATAAAAAGGATATGAATAAAAAAAAATTATAAAAATAACTAATGGTCAAGTAGCCCGACTCTTTAAACGGCAGAGTTAGGCAGTAGGTAATGCCGACAGGACAATGTTTGAAGTGGACAAAATTAAGGAAATGACATGATTGTTTCTTCACTCTGTACCCGTGAATGTCTGTTCCTTTCCTTGGGACTAGAATGCCCTTTTTATGACTTCCTCATGATAATGAGTACAACACGAGTTTGGCCTCATCTTAGCTCTTAATTACATAAAACAAGTGCCCATGGTCACTTGCAAATGTATGGAAATTTTGTTTTAGGCAATAATAGAAAACATAGGATATAAAAGTGAGGATTCCCACCATTAATTTCTCATAAAAGGAAAAATAATTTTTAAAAGTTATTATATCTATATAAAAGTCTCATAAAAAATAAATTTATAAATAAATATATAATTTATAAATTTATTTTTATAAAATCCGTTTGAGTTCGATTTATATTTAAGAGGATGCAACAAACCAATACCCCATTATGCTCCGTTGAGAAGGACATTTTTATTGCTATAAAACACTGCTTTGCTTTTCCACCACGTGACGTCGTAACTCATTCATGTGAAATAAAGTGTTCCCTTAAGGAGAGCTGTACTCCAGATTACTCACTTCTCTCTCTTTCTCACACACACTCCTCATGTCTCTATCTATACTCAATTTCTCCCTTATCATCTCTCCTTATAGCTTGGCAGTATTTCGAATTGGGAGTGTTTGAAGTGAGTGGTTTGGCTCGTGCCACGTAAAATGTGGTTTGGCTGATGCCAAAGAGTGTCTGATGTAACGTGTTTTAATACTAAGAAATAAAGGCAATGCCAATAATGGTATTCATTCATTATTTTTAATTGATTAATGATAGGGAAAAATTACTGTAACAGTATATATTTTATACTGACTATTTTTAGTTTTTTATTTTTTATTTTAGACTTAAGAGATTTATGGTTTAGATGATACCACATCATGTATGTAAAATGATTATTCCCAATAATAACTTTTATCTATATTTATCCTTTTTAATTATCCCTTTTTTTATTATTATATTTCTCCCTATTCCACTCTTTACTTTTTACTCTCTCTCTACTCCGCTTTATCTCTACAATAAATTAATATTTAATCCTTAAATTAGTTGTTACTTCTATATGTTGTTGTTTGTGTATGTCTGCATATATATAATATATATATATATATATATATATATATATTTATATATATGCACACATACTAGGAAACGGTCCGGATACGTTAGTCCTGAGATTTACTTGATCTAATGATTTTAAGAAAAAAAATAAAAAAATCAGTAACTTATTTGTTTGAAAAAAAAATAATATAAAGTTAAAGAAAGACAAAAAATAAAGATTAAAAAAAAATCTAAACTTTAACAAAGTATGAGCATTAGTCTACATCCATATTGGGTTATCTATTTACTATTTATATAATAATAAAATATTATTAATTTAATAATTTTTTTAATTTCTCTTTTTATCACATTTTATAGTTCTACTAATTAAAATATTAATAATAATTATATTCTAATCAAATTAATAATATTCAATATTAATGTTAATATTAATTATATTCTAACTAAATTAATAATTAATATTATATATTGAGTGTTTTAAGTATTTTATTAGTTAAATTTACTTAAAGTTGAATTTTACAATGAGAATGCTCTAAAGAGTTTCTGTTCTAAAGAGTAAAGTCATTTTATTTTTTTATTTAAAAAAATTAAAATAAAAAGAAAGGAAAATTAGTACACTGTCAACAAAAAGGACATGAAAAAGATACGTCAATTCATGTGCGCCGCGGGACTATTAAGGGTTTTTTGGTAAAACATGATCTCTCATTAAATTCTACAAGAGAGCTACGCGTCAAACAATTAAGGGTCTTAAGGACCTTTTGGTAAAATAAGATCTTTCATTAAATTCTACAAGGAAGCTACACGTCAAATAGTAATAATTTTAAGGACCTTTTGGTAAAACAGGACATAACAGACTTATTAGAAAAATAATAAAAGTTAACGGAAAAATAACAAAAGTTACTTTTCACAGTTAGATAGTCACTTATTATAATTGAGTAGATATATATATGAAAATTTTTATTCATCATCCTTACACATTACACATCACTTTTTTTTTAAATTTTTTTCTCTTATCAAATAATGTATGATATATGGATGATGAGTAAAAAAATTTAATAAACTTAAGAAGAGTAAAATAAATAAAAATTAAAAATAAAATAAATTAAAATAAAATATGGTGTGTGGTGTGAGAAGATAATGAGTAGAAAAGCTATATATATATATATTGATATATATGTATATGCGCATAATAAAATATCTATCACATGGAATATTCTCTTATTTGAATTCAAAGATAATGCAAACTTATTAATAGCAAGAGATATATAATATTTTTGAACCAAAAAAAAGATATGAATAATTTAGAGAACAAATAAATAAAATTAAAGCAATATTTTCTTAGTTAATTTAGATAAAAAATGTTTTAATTATAAAAAAATTTTGTAAAATCAAACCTATTATAAAATAAAGAAAAAGGTAGAAGGAAGCAACCAGATGTGATTTCTCTACTTGAGTCTCACTATAATAGCATCCTATTCATTAGAAACTAGCCTGATAATATTTCGAATTCAAAGAGTTTGGGATGAGTGGTTTAGCTCATGCCACGTAAGGTATAGTTTGGCTGATGCTAAACATGATGTAAAGTATTTTTCTACTAAGAAATAAAGGCAAAGCAAATAATGGTATGCCTTCCTTATTTTCAATTACCCCTTTTTTTATTATTATATTATTCACTATCCCACTCTTTACTTTTTACTCTCTCTACTTCGTTCTATCTCTACAATAAATTAATATTTAATCCTTAAATTACTTGTTACTTCTGTATATTGTTCTCTCTCTATATATATATATATACTAGAAAATGCTTCCGGCTATTTAGTCTCGGAGTGTACTTGATATAATAATTTTAATAGAAAAAAGTAAAAAAATCAATAACTTATTTGTCTGAAAAAAATATAAGGTTAAAGAAAGATAAAAAATAAATATGAAAAAAATCTAAACTTTAGCAAAATATGAGCATTGGTCTGCATCCATATTAGATTGTCTATTTACTATCTATATAATAATAACATATTATTAATTTAATAATTTTTGTAATTTTTATTTTTATCACATTTTATAGTTCTACTAATTAAAATATTAATAATAATTATATTCTAATCAAATTAATAATATTCAATATTAATATTAATTATATTCTAATTAATATTATATATTGAGTGTTTTAAGTATTTTATTAGTTAAATTTACTTAAAGTTGAATTTTACACTGAGAATGCTCTAAAGCATTTTTGTTTTAAAGAATAAAGTCATTTTAATTTTTTTATTTTAAAAAAAAATTGAAACAAAAAAAGAAAAAAAAATTAGTACACTGTCAACAAAAAGAATATGAAAAAGAGACGTCAATTCATGTGCGCCGCGGGACTATTAAGGGCCTCTTGGCAAAACATGATCTTTCATTAAATTTTACAAGGGAGCTACACGTCAAACTGTAAGGGTCTTAAGGACCTTTTGGTAAAACAAGATCTTTCATTAAAATCTATAAAGAAACTATACGTCAAATGGTCAAGAGTTTTAAGGGCCTTTTGGTAAAACATGACTTAACAGAAAAACAACAAAAGTTAACGGAAAAACAATAAAAATTACTTTTCACAGTTAGATAGTCACTTATTATAATAGAGTAGATATATATATATATATATGAAAATTTTTATTCATCATCTCTACACACTACACATCACATTTTTATTTTATTTTATTTTATTTTTTCTCTTACCAAATAATGTATGATATATGGATCATGAGTAGAAAAATTTAATAAGTTTAAGAAGAGTAAAATAAATAAAAATTAAAAATAAAATAAAATAAAATGTGGTGTGCAGTATGTGAGCATAATGAGTAGCAAAACTATATATATGTATATGCGCATAATAAAATATCTATCACATGGAATATTCTCTTATTTGAATTCAAAGCTAATGCAAACTTATTAATAGCAAGAGATATATAATATTTTTGAACCAAAAAAAAGATATAAATAAGTTAGAGAACAAATAAATAAACTTAAAGTAATATTTTATTAGTTAATTTAGATAAAAAAAATGTTTTAATTATAAAAAATTCTGTAAAATCAAACCTATTATATAATAAAGAAAATATTTTATTTTTAATGAGTATAAAAAGATAGAAGGGAGCAACCAGACGTGATTTCTCTGCTTGTGTCCCACTATAGTAGCATCATATTCGTTAGAAACTAGACACGAGGGACTTGGACAACAAACCTGCAAACACTTCCTCAATCTGATTTTGAGTATAATTCTTTTAAAAGCTGTAAATAGAATATAGGAACGACCTAGACAATTAAGATGCGATTTAGATATTGAGATGAAATGATATGTTTTAGATAAAAATTAAAAATTAAATAAAATATTATTTTTTAATATTATTATTATTTTTAAATTTTATAAAAATAAATTATTTATTATATTTTATATAAAAATTTAAAAAAATTATAATGATATTTCAACATCCAAACGTGTCAAACGTTGAGTTCGATTTATATTTAAGAGGGATGCAACAAGCCAAGGCCCCATGCTCCGTTGAGAAGGACATTTTTGTTGCTATCAACACTCCTTTTCCACCACGTGATTCATTCATGCGAAATAAAGGCAATGCCAATAATGAATGGTATTCATTCCTTATTTATAATTACTCATTTTTTTTTTTTTATATTTCTCACTATTCCACTCTTTACTTTTTACTCTCTCTCTACTTCGCTTTATCTCTACAATAAATTAATTTAATCCTTAAATTAGTTGTTACTTCTATATGTCGTTGTTTGTGTTGGTCTATTTATATATATATATATAATTTATTTATCATCCCTACATACTATATATTATATTTTTTTATTTTTTATTTATTTTTTTCTTACCAAATAATGCATGATATATAGATTATGAATCGAAGAATTACATAAGTTTAAGAAGAATAAAATAAATAAAAATAAAATAAAATAAATTGTGATATGTGGTGTATGAAGATAATGAATAGCAAAACGTTCTATATATATATATGTATTCAAAGATAATGCAAAATTATTAATAGCAAGAGTTAAGTTAATTTAGATAAAAAATGGTTTTAATTATAAAAAAATTATATAAAATCAAACCTCTAAAATAAAGTGTATTGATGAGATGTAATATATTTGATTATAAAATTATTTTTATTACAAAATAAATCGAGCATAATTCACCAACCAAAGTTGCACGTGGCTGTACCTATCTCTTTTATTATAGAATTATTTATTTTGGATATGGTCGAGAGGGTAGGAAAACATCGTATTTATTATCATATGACCCACTTTGTAGGCCGTTGTCAGTCGAGTTGCTTCATCACGACAATTTTTTTTTAGAAGGGGCAGAGTCACATGTTTTATAGTGATTTTTTTACAAATTTATTGAAATAATCTTCACTTATAACAGAAAAAATCATAACTACATTCGTATATTTGAGAATTATAAAAATAAAAAATACCAAGAATTTAAAGTCCTAGCATAAAAAAAAAAAATCCAAATCACCTACGGGTAATGTTACTCTGCCGCTCAGTATTTATTATTGAGCGTGCCGTCTAATTTTTTTTTTTTTATATTTTTTTAATATATTTTTATTTTTTAAAAAAATAAAAAAATATATTAATACATTTCAAATTATTTTCTTAATTATTAAATAAAAAAAATAAAAAATGACCGACCGTCAAAACAAATGGACAAATCAAGTAATCAAACAAGCTTTTCCCAATCACCTAATTACCAAGATGTATACAATGAATAACCAAGCCAATAAATTAAATAAATACGAGTGAAAAGACAGACACCGTCCCTTTATCTAGTCGTAAAACGAACACGCACTGACCCTGCTCTGCATTGCACCGTCGCTCCACGGAGATCAATTGGAGCTTGGAATGAAGCTGAACGATCCTTTCTGTGCGCCTGCAGCCTCTCTCTGGTCAATTGAGTCAGTGTCGTCTCTCTTAGCTCCACCAATGCTCACTCTCCACCCTTTACACCAGCCGCATGCAGCACCTTCATTACCATCAACACAGCCCAAAGCATCTCTCCGTTTCTGCCATCTGCGACACTCTATCACTTTCAACAACCACGCTGCCATCTTCTCTCTTCGCCATCGCCGAGAACTCTGCGTGCGAGCCCTCGACGCTCCTCAGCCGTTTGACTATGAATTCAAGCTCGCCGCTCATCATGCTCATCTCCACTCCAGCCAGCTTCTCAAGATTGCCATCATTGGCTTCGGAAACTTCGGGCAGTTCCTGGCAACCACCCTCGTCCGCCAAGGCCACACCGTACTCGCCCACTCTCGCTCTGACTACTCCGACGCCGCCAAGTCCCTCGGCGTTTCCTTCTTTTCCGACCCCCACGACCTTTGTGAAGAACACCCAGAAGTCATTCTGCTCTGTACGTCTGTAATCTCCACCGAATGGGTCCTCAGCTCCCTCCCTCTCCGGAGACTCAAGCGTAGCACCTTGTTCGTCGACGTTCTTTCTGTCAAGGAGTTTCCCAGAGACATACTTCTCGAACTTTTGCCCGACGATTTCGATGTGATTTGCTCTCACCCAATGTTCGGACCCCAAAGCGCTAGACACAACTGGAACGGACGTGCCTTTGTTTACGAAAAGGTTCGAGTTGGCGATGAAGAATCGAGGATTTCGCGGTGCGAGAAGTTCCTTGATATTTTCGCGAGAGAAGGGTGTAGAATGGTGGAGATGTGCTGCGAGGAGCACGACAAGCACGCGGCGGGGTCGCAGTTTATTACCCATACGGTTGGGAGGGTCTTGGAGCTGTTCAGCTTGGAGTCCACGGCGATTAATACCAAGGGGTATGAGGCCTTGTTGGGTTTGGTTGAGAACACGGCCGCGGACAGCTTTGATTTGTATTACGCGCTATTCATATACAATAAGAGCGCTTTGGAGATGTTGGAGAGGTTGGATTTGGCTTTCGGGGCGTTGAGGAATGAGCTCTTCGGCCGGTTGCATAATGTGGTGAGGGAACAATTGTTTGAGAAGGTGCAGGATTTGCAGGACAGTTACGCTTGGCCTGGAAATGGTGCTGCATTGTCTTCTTCTGCATTGGTTGTGAGGTAAAACTCGTAAATACTTAAAATTGGTATGGAGTTCCTTTTAATTCTGACGATCAGTTTCGCGTTAAAGTCGATTTTGGGTTATTTCATCAGTCGCTTTCTTTGGTGTTAAATTTGGAGAGAAGAAGTTGCTTTGAGTATGTCTGGTGTAAATCTGATCTTTTCAGCATTAGGAAGTTTTAAAACTTGAAACAATAAGAGTGCTATCGACCAGAGTGTAGAGATTCTTTCTGAGTATGGCAATTCCTGCTTAAAGGCCATAAATACGGGCTTGTAGATGATGGTTGAGATTTTGTTCATTTTTATTATTATTATATATTATTATTGTTTTTTAGTGTTCAAAGTTCAAATTAGCAATCGCTGAGATCATGCGGTGAAAAGTTTTCCCCTTTTCTCTGGCTATTGGTGGGATTACATCAAAACTTGGTCAATCAACATGGACAAATAGTGGGCTTGAAGTCCTTTGGGGATGGGCATGAGTCATGCTAGAAACACAATACTCACAATGATTTTTCATCAAGTTTTAGTTCGAACTTTCAGGTCTCAGGATGCTCAACCATACGAGTACAAAGGGCAGATCTCTGAGCGCTTTGATGACAACTCGAAACTAAAAATTGCAATAGTTGGATTTGGAAACTTTGGTCAGTTCCTTGCAAAGACCATTGTACGCCAAGGGCACACGGTTTTGGCGTATTCTAGATCGGACTACTCTGATATAGCTAAAAAATTAGGGGTTTCTTACTTCTCTGATGCAGATGATCTTTGTGAAGAGCATCCAGAAGTGATTCTTCTTTGTACTTCCATTCTTTCTACTGAGAAAGTTCTGAAGTCATTGCCGCTTCAAAGATTGAAAAGGAGTACTCTGTTTGTGGATGTACTTTCTGTGAAAGAATTTCCAAGAAGTTTGTTTCTTCAAAATCTGCCACCATATTTTGACGTTCTCTGCACACATCCTATGTTTGGACCCGAGAGTGGTAAAAATGGGTGGAATGATCTTTCTTTTGTTTATGATAGGGTTAGGGTTGGAAGTCAGGAATCAAGAGTATCACGGTGCGACCGGTTTCTTGATATTTTTGCACGAGAAGGGTGCCGGATGGTGGAAATGTCTTGTGCAGAGCATGATTGGTATGCGGCAGGGTCACAGTTCATCACTCACACAATGGGAAGGGTTTTGGAAAAGTTAGGGTTGGAGTCAACACCAATTAACACAAAGGGTTACGAGACACTGTTGAGTTTGGTGGAGAATACTGCAGGGGATAGCTTTGACCTTTACTATGGCTTGTTCATGTACAATGTAAATGCGATGGAACAGCTAGAGAGGTTGGACCATTCTTTTGAATTGTTGAAGAAGCAGCTCTTTGGGCGGTTACATGGTGTTCTTCGGAAGCAACTGTTTGAAAATGCTGAGAAGCTCCCAATTTCGTGGGAAAGACAAATGTTGCCACAAGTATCTCAAAGCAGTGCTGCATTGGCATCTTCTTTCGAGACTGTCCAAAACAATTGAGTTCCATGTTCCCGCCATTTGGCAAGCGGTACTCGTACGTCTTCTTGAATTAAAAAAAATTAAATAAAAGCAATGATTCGGAAGTTTGAACCCTGAGGTTTTTGAGGTTCAAGTAGTTTGGCTTTGCTAGATTGCTTCCTGCGTGTAACTAGAGGCAGATATATTTATTTGAGATTTTATATGCAATATTCAGATCCTTAGTTGTGTCATTGCTTGTACCTAGATTTGGAAAATAAAATCCAATTTGAGGATTCAACATTCTATTATCAAATATGGTGTGCTCTTAGTAGCTGGTTTGAAATTTTAGTTTAGCCCCTTATCCTGCTCTCCATTGTCTAGAACTGTCCTCTCGATTTTTGTTTCTTTTAAAATTTGGTTGCTGGATGAAATCTCATTCAGAATTTCTGGAGCCATTGGCTTGGTTTTTTCTTATATTCACTCTTTTATGAAGCAAATTAAAACAAATATCGACAACAGGAACCTCCATAATTATGTGTAACGTAGGTAAAGGGATGCACCAGTAATAAGCGATTAATTGAAGTTTGAGGAACTAAAAGGACAAGGGAAGGTAAAGAAAGAATCAAGGTTGGAGGCGGCTAGAGATGACATTGTGGCCTGTAATGTTAGGCACGATACGAGTCTTGATAGAGCTGCCAAAAATTTATTGATTTCCTCAAGTTTTGATTATTTTAGTTTGTTGGAGGATATTTGGTTGTTCCTCCATTTAGGTTTCAACTTTTTGGAATCTGGTTGATGTGTCAGTTATCCAAGTAATTGTTAAGGTGTAAGTTAGGAAAGAGTTGTGCCCTTTCAACATGTTTCTTATTCATACTGATGTAAGCTCTGACATGAATGAAGTTCTTATCTTTTTCCTGATTAGTTCTTCTTTTTTTTGGGCCAAGTTTGAATATTTTCTCTACTTGAGTTTTTGTGTGTAAATGTCAAGCAGAGATCAAATTAGATCAACTTCTACATAAAGCATCAACTTTCTTTTGAGCATGCATTGGGCTGAGAGGAATTCCTCTTCCAATGTTTTCATAGCATTTATTTGTATTAAAAGAACGATATCAAGGTACTAGGCAAACATTCAGGATATAAATCCTGCTTGCAAACAGAAGGTTGTTGATATGCTTCAGTGCCTCAGTGGTGTACTGCTTTTGATGAAAGATAAAACGATGGGTGGCTCAGCCAAATGAAACTGAGACCACAGCAACAAGTCATTCTCATGTCTACAAGTTCTAATGAGAGTGTGATTATGACAGTGAAACATGGGTCGGTTGAGGATGCAAGTTCGGTTGAGGATGCAAGTTTTATCTGTTGGGGGAGGACGTACTCCCCCGTCCCTTGTGTTCGCTTTTTACTCTTGTGGAAGGAAGGCTTCTTTTCGTGAGATATATCAAAGCAGCATCATTCAACTCTATTCATCCATCTTCTACCATTTTTTTTTATAAGTAAGAAGTTATATTAATCCACGAAAAAAAGGCAATGTCCAAGTATACGGGAAGTGTACAAGAAAAATACATCTTCTACCATTTAATGGCCAAGGGGCCACGATAAAATGGTAAGACACAAGGTCTATAACCAAGCTGTTGCCATTATGTCCATTGAAAAATTCTTTCAATCATCTTTGCTTCCAAACTATTAGATGGAGGGGCGCCCACGTGGGGCTGCCCCCCTCCTGCTTGTAACGCATGGCCAAGTAACGCATGGCTTAAAGCCATGCGTTACTGCAGTTACATAATATAATTGAAGGCTGGCCTTTAAGGCCAGCCGTGCAGAGGAGGACTATATATAGTTCTCCCCAATTGTGTTTTTGATGATCCAAAAATAATAGAAAAAATACTCTCTCTCTTTTTGTTCTCTCTTGAAAAAAATACTTAGGCTGTGGATTGATTAAGTGTTACTCTAGTTCCATACTACATAGTACACTTTCGCCACTAAAGGAAAACGCTTGGAGTTTATCAATCTGGAAAAACTTGTGGAGCAATTCTTTAAGTTGAGCTTGAGGTACTTTTCCGTTGTGCATTCTAACATTGGTATCAGAGCTATTTTTTTTTAAATTGCTTCCAGTTTATAATATTTTCTCGCATATGCTTGAGATTTGTATTGTGTTTTTTTTTTATCCTCTTTTTTTTAATATGTTTAAAAAAAAAAAATGTTGCGCACCAGGTGGTGCTGCGCGCACCAGGTGGTGCTGCGAGCACCAACGCAAGGCGCTGCGCGCACCAAGTGGTGCTGCGAGCACCAACGCAGTGGTGCTGCGCGCACCACCGCAAGGCGCTGCTCGCACCACAGTGAAGCAGCGAGCACCAGGGTGGTGCTGCGCGCACCAGCGAGGTGCTGCGCGCACCACCGCGGTGCAGCGCGCACCAGAGAGGTGCTGCATGCACCACAGAGGTGCAGCGGCGTGCTGCTGTGGAGCGGCTACTGTTCACGTGAGCAGTAGCCGATGGAGGAAGAAGATGACCCTTGGGTCATCTTACTTCCATGGGCTTGGGCCGTGAGGCCCAGCTCAAACGTTTTTTTTTTTTCTTTCCTTTGATGACTCGGGCTGGGCTTGGCCCAATTTGATTTTGGGCCATTCGGCCCTTCAGTGTTTAATAATAATAATAATAAAAAAAAAGGAGGGGATGAAATTTGCATGTCTTAATATATGCTAAGATATATTGTTATATTACATGTGATTTTTTTTTTATGTTTTAGATTAAATTTGATCACATGTGAATATAGTTATATTCATGCTATTTTTTTCCATTATTTTAAATTACATGTGATCTTTTATTTAATTTGTTATATTAAATGTGATTACATGTATATGTGAATTGAACATGTGGATATGTGATTATTTTTATCATCTATGAATGTTAGGCTTGAATGTTTATACATTAGTCTTTATTGATAAAATAGAAAAAATTCCCACTAAGTAGTCTTAGTTAGAATTGTCAGTGTAAATGATAGACTGAAAAAAAAATTGCAGTGACCCCAGTAAGAACTGTAAATGCACTGTATAGCCAAAAGACCACAGTGACCCCAGTAAGAACTGTAAATGCACTGATGGAACAAGAAAAATGGACTGTAATGGTCTTATATGAACCATCTTTGTAGACTGGCCCAACATGTTACTGTGGTTGGAGTAGCTGTCCTTGTAGACTGGCCCAAAAGGTTATTACAATTTTAGTAGGTTATGTCTTTACATGTGACTAGGACTAGATGACTACTTAAGATAGTGGGAGTATGGTTGAGAATTATGATTAATTCTCCCATATTTTTTTTTGAATTTGCGCGGGAATTAGGTTAAAAATTTAATAATTGGATATTATGGCACAAGAGATGATTCTGAAGCCTAGCGATTTTTCGATCTTGCGACATGTCTAAATTATTTTTTTTTAACTTGGATAGACGTGGCAGATTTCTTAGGTGTGTGTGTAATATCCATTCTTTGCGTATTGTAGTGAAATGGCATCCAAGAGTATAGTTGCCGATTTAAACAAAGGGGAGAAATTGGATGGGGAGAACTACGACATTTGGCATCGCAAGATCCAATATGTTTTAGATGAGCAAGAGGTCTTGGAGGCCTTATCTCACTCCCTTACTGAGCCCGGGGAAGGGACCTCGGAACAACGCAAAATAGATAAACTAGCCTATACTCAATGGGCTAAGAAAAGTCAGTGCGCGCGTATAATAATGTTAAGCAGCATGCACAATGATCTAATGTGTGAGTTCGAGATCTATGACACTGCCCAAAGCATGTGGGAGGCTTTGAAGTTGAAGTTTGGTGGAACTTCAGCCACTAGGTTGCGTGGGTTAACCATGAGGTTTGACTCCTATAAGATGCGCTCTGACCACACGATGAAGCAGCATCTTAGGGCTATGTCAACCATGATCCGCGAACTTAAGTCGGCAGGAAACAACCTGACTGATGAACAGCAAGTCCAGGCAGTGATAAGATCACTACCAAATTCTTGGGAGAATATGAGCCAGAACCTGATGCATAACGAGAATATCAAAGACTTTGATGATGTCTCGCGTCACTTGGAATTGGAGGCTGAGAGCCTAGAGGCTGCCAAGCCCAATCACACGGCCTATGTGGCTGATTCTGGTTCGCGTAAGGCATCAAGGCCTAAGCGCAAGAAGTCTAAGAATGGAGTAGCTGCTGGACAAATTAAGAAGGTGTCAGGAACTTCTCAGCGCAGCAAGAGGGGCAAGCGCGGGAAGAACAAGTCGAAATCAGAGTGCTTCAACTGTGGAAAGAATGGCCACTTCGCTCGTGACTGCATTGAGCCAAAGAATGTACACTGACTTTTCTCGCATTATTTTTGTAACTAGCCATGTGATGGTTGCTCACTCCTATCCTGTGTGGACTGTTGATTCAGGAGCGACCGAACACATAGCGCGAGATAGAGTTGGATTTGTTGAGTATCGCCGGATTCCAGCTAGGAGTCGTGATATCAAGGTGGGGAATGGAGCTAGCGTTGAGGTACTGGGACTTGGTACCTACAAGCTGGACTTGCGGGATGGCCGCACTCTTTTCCTTCACAATGTGCTATACGCTCCCGAGATCCGACGAAACTTACTTTCTGTAGTCACTCTATTAAGACTTGGTTTTCGTATTGTTTTTGAAAACAATTATGTTTCCTTTTATTTGGGACATGTGTTTTATGGCAATGCTTTTCTACAAGACGGTTTTATGATATTGAATTTAGATTATTCAAATATAAATGAGTCAATTGCTTTTCTTTCTAAATCTGATAATTTGGATTCATATAAATGGCATGCTAGGCTTGGCCATATAGGGCAAGATAGAATGACTAGGTTAGCTAGAGAAGGCCTTATAGGCAATCTCGCTAAGGTCATCTTACCCACATGTGAACATTGTCTAATGGAAAAAGCTAAGAGAAAACCGTTTGGAAAAGCCACAAGAGCATCTTTTCCACTGCAATTAGTCCACTCAGACATCTGTGGTCCAATGAGTGTGAGGGCAAGACACGGAGGTGTCTACTTCATCACATTTATAGATGATTTTTCACGTTACGGTCATGTCTACTTAATCTCCCATAAGTCTGAAGCATTGGAATGCTTTAGGCGATATCTAAGAATGGTTGAGAATCAGTTAGACAAGAGTTTAAAAGCTCTAAGAACTGACCGAGGACGAGAATATCTCTCTGAGCAATTTAAAAGGCTCTGTGATGAAAAAGGAATCAAAAGACAGTTGACGATGCCGAATACGCCCCAGCAAAATGGCGTGGCGGAAAGGAGAAATCTAACACTGCTTGAGATGGTTAGGTCAATGATGGCGCAAGCAAACCTACCAATTTCTTTTTGGGGGATGCACTTTTGACTGCTGCCTACATTCTTAACCGAGTGCCCTCCAAATCAGTAACTTCCACCCCATATGAACTATGGACCGGCGAGAAACCCAATTTGAGTAACTTGCGGCCATGGGGTTCAACGGGTTTTGTTCACAATCTTTCTCATAAGTATGGGAAGTTAGGCCCTAGAGGGAAGAAGTGTATCTTTATAAGGTACTCAGAACACTCTAAAGGGTATGTATTAATAGGTGAACAATCTGATGGAAGTGTGACTGAGATTGAGTCACGAGATGTGGATTTCATTGAAGATGAGTTTCCAAGTAGATGTGAGGTTGATAGGAGTTTAGAACTTCATGAGATTGTAGAACAAGAAGAAAGTGCTCCAAGGAATTTAGTTGAGAATGAGGAAGAAATTCTTCAAGCTCCTACAAATTATTTGAATCAGAGTGGGAGCACATCACTTGTCAATCAATCACAACAACCTCAGCTGCGTAGAAGCACACGCGAAAGTATTCCCCATCGTCGTTTTGAGATTGAAGGGAAGCTTTTATGGTAGCTCCGCATGATGATGACGAGCCTAGGACAATTTATGAGGCTCTCTCATCTTCTACAAAAGATGAGTGGATGAAAGCTTTTAATGATGAGATTGAGTCTATGAAGATTAACCAGGTCTGGGATCTGGTTGATCTACCAATAGGACGTAAGACTATTGGGAACAAATGGGTTCTTAAGGTCAAACGCAAGTCGGATGGATCAATAGATAAGTACAAAGCTCGCTTAGTGGCGAAAGAATATACCCAACAGGAAGGTATAGACTATGAGGAGACTTTTTCACCAGTGGTGAGGTTTGCCTCAATTCGCCTGATTCTAGCTATAGTAGCAAACATGGATTTGGAACTCTACCAGATGGACGTTAAGACAGCATTTCTCAATGGAGAATTAGATGAGGAGATCTGTATGGATCAACCAACTGGTTTTGTGGTCAAAGGTCAAGAGCGCAAAGTGTGCAAGCTCAAACGATCTATATATGGCCTAAAGCAATCATCTAGACAATGGTACCTCAGATTCCATCAAGCCATTCTCTCGAATGGGTTTACGATGATCACAGAGGATCATTGTGTTTATGTCAAAAGGTCTAAGAAGAGTTTCATTATGTTGTCATTATATGTTGACGACATACTACTAGCTGGAAATAATAAAGGGTTGATAGTCGCCACAAAAGAGTGGTTATCCTTCAATTTTGAGATGAAGGATATGGGTGAGGCAGAATACATTTTGGGAGTTAAGATCTACAGAGATCGCTCAAAGAGACTTTTGTGTTTGTCTCAACAGACTTACATAAAGAAAGTCCTCGAGCGCTTCCTAATGAATGGATGTAAACCCATTGACACTCCTGTTGCAAGGAGCGAGAACTTGTCTAAAGTGATGTGTCCTAAGACTCAAAAAGAAAAGGAAAAGATGGCTCGTGTCCCTTATGCTAACGCTGTGGGTAGTCTGATGTACGCAATGATGTGTACTCGACCTGACATATGCTATGCAGTTGACTTAGTGAGTAGATTCCAATCAAACCCCGGACTAGCTCACTGGAAAGCGGTCAAAATGATTATGCGATATCTCAAGGGAACTGCGGACTATGTGCTGTGCTATCAGGGTTCAGATTTGCTACTAAAAGGTTACAGTGATGCCGATTAAGGCAGCGACCTAGATGAGCGTAAATCAACCACTGGGTATGTCTTTCTGCTCAACCAAGGCGCCATTACATGGAGCAGCAAGAAACAACCCTGTATAGCTTTATCCACAATGGAGGCAGAATACATAGCATGTTCTGCAGCAGTTCAAGAAGCTGTTTGGTTACGGAGGTTCCTCAAGCATTTAGACATTGGCACGGATACATCAGATCCGGTGACAATATTCTGCGATAGCATGGCAGCCCTCGCATATGCTAAGGACTCAAAGTATCATGGAAGAACCAAACACATAGATATCAGATATCACTACATCAGAGACATGATAGCGCAAAAGGAAGTGGTTCTGAAACATCTTTCTACGAGTCGCATGGTTGCTGATCCCTTAACGAAGCCTATAGCAAGAGATGTCTTCGAGGCTCATGTTAAGAATCTAGGACTGCGTAGACTATAAATGTAATTTGTGTTTCAAATGACATAAAGATGTAACATTTCCTTTCGGATATTAATACAATATGATTCAGTTTTTGTCTTTATCGTATTGTTTTTAATACACACACACAAGATATGTCAACAGGCTTGGATCGGCTCACTCACACGAGCGATCGTCTTTAACGCTTAAGTAGCGAGTAGAGATGAGACATTGTGTCTCTAGGTACTTGTCCAAAGGGATAAGTAGGTTGACACAAAATTATGTCGCCTTAGTGGGAGCTAAGATGAGGTCCATTGATAGGACTATGCATGGGTTACCCCACCATCCATGTAGCCTGTAGTAAGCCAGATGCGAGTTCCTCTTTGACGCATTGGAGACGTGCAAATAGAGGAATTCGGGTTGGACGCTTAAGGAGCGGCTAGACTAAGATCTGTACGGTGTTGATATAGACATATGCTCTTTAAAAAAGAGAAATCCACCGTAGCATGTGTTTCATACTATATGTGCTTATACGACCATATGAGTAAGTGAGTAAAATGTTTCCCTCTTTCTCGCTGTGTGAGTCTCATTCCTTAAAAAATGTCCTTTACTTTTGACTATGTCACGAGATGGAGGTTGTAATGTTTGCTACTTTGGCATGCTGTCTATGGCCATGATAGATACGGTCTAAAGATGCATTGTTGGGAAAGCAGTTTGACCAAAATTGAGTGATATGAGTGTAGAGGGAAGACTATTCGATATCGTATCTTCGATAGTGTTTGCTGACGTCATACGAATGACGCTACATCTTGGTAGCGGCTAAAGGTTGTGAACACATTGAAATATTTGGAGGTAGTCAAGCATTGTTCTGAGTTTTTTAAATTCAAGAGGGTTCGAAAATGCTTGATCTTGATGCGATCAAATAAGTCTAGGACATGACCAGACACGTTAGGGATGTTACTATGCTGGTCTTCTCTGGGAGAGATTTGGTGTATGTACTCCCTCCTTTCTACAGATGTGCTTGGTGGTCGCACGGTCTATTTATTTGTATGAACAAGATTGAGAACATTAGAGAGATGCTGACCTGGAGTCATGCCCACTGTGTGCGAGTGGGAGATATTAGATGGAGGGGCGCCCACGTGGGGCTGCCCCCCTCCTGCTTGTAACGCATGGCTTAAAGCCATGCGTTACTGCCGTTACATAATATAATTGAAGGTTGGCCTTTAAGGCCAGCCGTGCAGAGGAGGACTATATATAGTCCTCCCCAATTGTGTTTTTGATGATCCAAAAATAATAGAAAAAATACTCTCTCTTTTTGTTCTCTCTTGAAAAAAATACTTAGGCTGTGGATTGATTAAGTGTTACTCTAGTTCCATACTACGTAGTACACTTTCGCCACTAAAGGAAAACGCTTGGAGTTTATCAATCTGGAAAAACTTGTGGAGCAATTCTTTAAGTTGAGCTTGAGGTACTTTTCCGCTGTGCATTCTAACACAAACCACTAAAGATTTTCATAACAGAAATTAAATTTTGGCTGCATCAATTGGCCTCTTACCTTGCTGGTAGTTCTGGAAGTAGATATCTACATAATTTTTCACGTTCTTGTATAATCTTGGCCGTGACTTGTTGACCAGCCCATCAACCGGTTGAATCTCTTTTTCTGATTCTGGAATACAGAAAACAGCCAAAGAAATCCTCTCCCTTTCTGAGTTTGTCACCACCCTATGTAGTGGGCTCGTGAATATTCCATTACTCATTATCTGCATATAATACAGAACCAGTTAGTGTGCCCAGTAGGCACTTCAAACCTGAGAAGCAACTCTTTGTTATTTTTGCTGATATATATATATATATATATTTTTTTTTTTTTTGCTGAATACTACTCTATTCTAGTTACCTCTACTTGATCACCAACATTAATGAGAAGAGCTTCAGGAATGATTGGAACTTTATTCCATTGATTATCTTTCTGGAATTGAAGACCTTCCACTTCTTTGTCTTGCAAGAGAATGGTGATTACTGATCCATCTGCATGTGGTTTGACACCAAGAACGAGATCTGGCCTTGGACATTTTGGGTAGTAGTTAAATCTTGCAGTCATTGTTGGTCGTTTTCCATATTGGTCCAAAAAGCAGTTATCCTCTAAGTTCAGCGACCTAGACATGGCCTTAAGCACTACTTCATTTATCATTTTCATCTTGAGGGTATAATCATGAAGAAGGTCCCTGTAGTGTTTGTGAATGATTAAATTACATTATTCAACATGCATCTTGCTCTTTGACTGTTGGGATCAAGAAACCAAGCAGACGAAGTTGATGAACAGATACTACATAAGCTAAACTCTATTATATAACTTTCATCTTTGTATTCACATAATGCCTTTTCTAACACACTTTTCTGAAGTCAGAAGTTTTTTTTTGGCATATATTCCTGTTTAGGTAAAACTTGAATAATTGTTTAGGTAAAGCAATTTATTCTCTTAATACTGTTGATACTTTGAACGGATGAACAGTCATCATGAACATCAGCCATTCACTTAAATAACTGAAATTTCTTTTAACTAATATTTTTTTGCAGATGGTTACCTAAAATCTTGAGGAATTTCAGGCCAAAACTTCAGCCTTCGCTGGTCTTCTGGATTTACAGTAAGATACAAGCGGTCAGACCAATCGAGTATTTGTTGTGCTGAAAGGATCATGTCATTTCCATACCCTTCAATTTCATCAACTTCTCTGGAGTACTTTTGCTTCTCTCCCACTGGAAGTGCGAAAAATTGTTTCGTTACTTCACGAACTTTGTCTAGGAATGAACTTGTTATGCCATGGTTTATTGCCTGAAACACAATCAACCTTTGAGATACTTTGCACACGGTTGGAACTCAGAGAAAAAATATATATATATACAGATACGAATAATCTCTCATACAACATATGAGTACAATCCCCCCCCGGATCTCTGAAATTGGCCTGAAATATAGGTCAAAGAACTTTGTTCATTTGACTGTAGCTTTGAAGTACTGTTTTTATGATAATATTGGGGCATATGAAAAATCAGGATACAGAGATTCTTGAGCTAGTATTGGTTTAGAAATATGGTTTTTTTTATGATCTATGATATACGGAGAAAATAGGATCAATATATATATATATATATATTTAGATACGAAGGCTTCCGTAGTATGACTGAAAAGAAAAAGGTGTGAGACCTGAAAGCAGCCCCAAGAGCTTAGAGCGGATCGAAGTTTCTCCAGCTCCTCTCTGCTGGTCAACGAAGAAGTGAGCAGGCTAAGATCGACAACAGGAACCTCCATCAATGGAACATCCAAGACTCCACCGTCACCATCCTTGTGAATAAATTTCTCTGGAAGTTCTTCGCCATTGATGACCAGTTCTTGGACAGATTCGGCCATATCACCTTGTGATGAAGCAGGCTGTATGTTTAGGTTCTGTTCATCTGACTGACTTCAACACTAGAGAATATGTATTTCAAAGGCAAAATCCAAAGGGTGGTTCTTTTTGTCAAGCTAAATTTGGGTGGTGTCCAATTATAAAAAAAAAATAAATAAATAATAAAATTGAGAAGTTGGACTAGCAGGTGCTAGAATAGGCGCATGGTAGTTGGACTCGAAGTTTCGAAGGCAAGAAAATGTGCTTTTTTTTTTCAAATTTTTTTTAGGGTCAATTTTCTTCCTTTTTTTTTTTTTTTTCAGCAAGAGATTCATTCCAAAAACTAAAATTGTTCCTTACATCACAAAAGAAAACAAATCCAAACACAAAGCCAGACATAATATACACAGAATGCTAATAATTTACAAACGGTGGGTCTTTCCCACTTGGAAACTCCAGCAAACAGGTGGAAATTTTGATGAGTGAGATATTTCCAAACTCTAAGCCAATTTTCTTCTAAAAGGATAGTTTTTCTTCTATTTTATTTTACAGCTTGACCAAATGCAAGTGCTTTATGGTCCAACATTCCTTACTTCTTACTTTGTTGATGCTGGAGTTGCTTCAAATATGTGAAACTTCCGGCATTTCTAACCATCATAGTCGCAACATTATAATGGTAGGGATCTAATTCCCTCTCGACCAAGCCATGGATACCACGTTCAGAGCAGCAAAGATGGGAGGGGAAGAGATAATCTTTGTCGCAGCTTTTTTACACATTGGATTGGAAGAAGTAAACTTTTATTGGATTTTATTCTAGGTTTAAACTTGTTGGATTTTATTCTTGTTTCCCGGTTTCCACATACTTAAATCTTCACTGTTTCAAGAGCTATCTTCCCTTCCTGATAACACTTATAGTTTATAGCTCCATAGTTCTTCACATTTCTATACAACCTCGGCCTCTTCTCGTCTATCAAGCAATCCACAGGTCCAATCTCTCGCTCTGGCTCTGGCTCACTGAGCGTTGCCACTGATACTCTCATCTTCTCTGAGTTGGTCACAACCCTGTGCACTGGACTCTTGAATATCCCGTTGCTCATAATCTGCAAAATGAATTGAGTTACAAATGCTTATGTCTGAATGATGATGGGGATTATTAAAGTTACAAAATTTGGGAGAAATTTACCTGCATTTGATCACCAAGGTTCACAAGAAGAGCATCGGGGATTGAAGGGATTCTAACCCATCTGTCTTCTATGAAAACTTGAAGACCTTCTACTTCTCCATCTTGCAAGAGCACTGTAATTCCTGACTTATCTGTATGAGGTTTGAGGCCAAGAACCTGATCGGGTCTGGAACAAGGTGGATAGTAGTTAAACCTGGTTTGCATCAATGCACGCTCTCCAAATTGTTTTGAGAAGCTATCCTCTTCCAACTTCAATGACTTTGCCATGGCCTTGTACAGAAGCTCCATCACAGACTTTATCCTTGTTCCATATTCATGAAAGATCTCTCTGGAAGAAAATTTCATAAATCAATATCAATTAAAGCAGGTCTGCAAATTTCAGAAGAAAAAAGAAAGAAATGAAATGAGAGGAGGGGGTTAAGTACCCAAAGTGAGTTGGGTTTTCGGGCCAAAGCTCAAGCCTTCTTTGGTCTTCTGGAAATACATTAAGAGCAAGGCGATAGGACCAGTCAAGAACTTGCTTTTCTGACACTACAACATCATATCCATACCCTTCACCCTCATTCTCTGCTCGGGCGTACTTTTGCTTTTCTTCCACTGGTAGAGCGAAGAATTGTTTTGTAACTTCGCGTACTTTGTCAAGAAATGAACTTGAAATCCCATGACCAATTGCCTGAAACATTGAAACAAATTCAAAAGAAAAGGAAGGAGACAAAAGAAGAAAATAAGAGGATTCAAGTTAACTAAGACAAAACTCAAAATTAACCTGGAAGAATCCCGCAGAGCTCAGAGCTGATCTGAGTTTGTCAAGTTCATCCTCAACTTGTTTGGGATCAAGATGTGATGAAGATGGGGAAGAGAAGAGGATGATATTGATGATGGGAATGGAAACCAAGGATACAGAAGACTCAATAGATCCAAAGGTAGAATCTTTAACGATGAACTCGAGAGGGGGTTCTTCGCCCTTGATCGACATTTCTTCAACACTCAAATAGGACATGAGTGCAATCGCTTCATTAACAGAAGAGAGAGCCATTATGCTTTAATGCCCCTGAGCTGAAAAAGTAGTGTTGGATTTACTTTGGTAGTACTGTTTCCAGTCTCCAACCTCAAATATTGTCTAAATATATAGAGCAAGACTCAGGTAGGCTCCAAAAATGCAAATTAAAGTGCATGCCATGGCTTTAAATATCAAATGCGTTATGTGAATTTAATTAGCTGTATTTAATGGAGTTTAACATTTAATGCTTTGCAGTCTGTCTATCTTTCTTAAATGCTCATTAATAGTCCTCATTAAATGCTCAAATTAAATAGTATTAGAGATGTGATTAATGTTCATTAACAGGTCCTCAAGGCCACCGATCCCCTGATAGGACCCTTGTTAATAAGCCATAGGGTAAATAAGTGCTGTTAGAATGAGTAGGTACTGTATATTTGGGTATGAAAAATTCTTTAAAAGATTTTGAAATATGATAATATAATTAAGTTCTGCAAAAAATGGATACGAGAGAAATGAGAAGCTTTTTGGATATAAAAAATGTGTAAAATGTATTTTGTATTGAAATTTACAAAAGTAAATACATATATATATATATAATATGAGGAAATATTTTAGTCACAAAAATATTAGACAAAAATAATTTTACAAATTAATGTGATTTGATATAGTTCGTCATATTGTAAAATTATTTTTATTGTAAAATAAATCTAATAAATCAGATAAAAGTCATGTCAGTTTATAAGATTATTTTTGTATAATTTTTTTATGAATATAACAGTACTCATATACATATATATATATATATATGTAGCATGTAATTAAGGATCAAGATTGATATGTGTAAGTAAAGACTGTATGGTTTGATTGGTATAATCTCTCGCTTTCAAAATGGGTGTATGGCTTTCGAAATTCAAATGTATAAAAAAAAAAAAAAAAAAAATAATTGATACATGCGCATGATCATCAGAAGTACTCGTATTTCTCGAGTAGGTTTCGGAAGATGCGCGCACTAGCTACCGACTTCATGCAATGCCCTGTCCTTTCCGGACCGTATGGTCGTTTTCCAGATAAGGTAGCCTTGGGTTTGTAGATTCGTCTGAGTATCTCACAACAGTATCTCACAACAAGCAACAAGCCGGAAAGGAAGGGTTGATCTGATCTCTGTTATGTGATTGTACTGAGATCGATCTTTTTTCTTTGAAGAATAGCTCCAAAGTTTTTATGGCCTTTTAATTTGTTATGATGGTGGCGTGTGTGTACAAAATATCTACATATAATATGCGTGTGTTGGTATTATTGGCCGGAGTACTGCCTGTATTATTGATCAGAGAAGAGACGTACCACCTCCGTTTTTGCCGTTGGTTATCTTTCCGATTAGGGTAGAAGACAATTGGCCTTCGTCTTTTTCTTTTTCAAGTGCATGCGTTGGTCTAGACGTGTTAGGGGTGACAGGCTAGGTACTGCACGTGGCAAATGTATGTATGGACGTGGTTTACATGCAGTGGATAACCACGTCGATCTATTTTGCTGTTATTGTGTGGTGAAGAGTCCTAAGAATAAAATCCATTTATTAAATATTGGAGGATGGAAACACTTTTTAGGTAATCTCAAAGAAAAGTGAATTACAATTTGCTTATGTAGTACTGATTACAACAAAATAGATTAAAAAGGAAGATCTTTGTCACTATGAAAATTCAGTAGACCAGGGGGATTAAGGAGAGTGATATGCTTCATAGAGGTTAATGTACGTAATATATAGGCCGATGAGATCAACGTTGTCTGTAATTTGGAGTAACTAATAATATTTACGGTTAAAGTCAAAGACTAGCTTTTCCTATGACGCTGTACCCTGCACCTGCTGCATCTTTGTGATTAAAAGCAGCTTCCTATTAACGGAGGGGAAATGATAGTTAACTTCGTGAGTGTATTTTGAATCATATAAAAAAAAATTCATTTTTTTAAAGTAGATTTTACTCATTTTTAAAGTGACTATACGACGTTTACGCACTTTATGATTGTACAATACTTGCATAATTTATGACTGTATTTAACATTACTTCTGTAAAACTTATAGAGTAATTTGTAATATTCCAAATTTAGCCACAGCTTGCATGCTTAATGGTACGTATACGTACATTATTCTTGAAGCTGGTTTTTATGCCAATGAAATTCCCAGCTGCTAGCTAGCTAGCTAATTCCAGATGCATGCATGCTTAAACTCTTACTGTTTCAAGAGCAACCGTCCCTTTTTGAAAGCACTCGTAGTTGATAGCACCATAATTCTTCACATTTCTATACAACCTCGGCCTCTTCTCGTCTATTAGGAGGTCCACGGGGCCAATCTCTCTATGTGGCTCTGGCTCACTGAATGTTGCCACTGATAATCTCATCTTTTCTGTGTTGGTCACCACCCTGTGCATCGGACTCTTGAATATCCCGTTGCTCATTATCTGCATGCAACCACGTTATTTAATTTGAAAAAAATACCCATATATATATGCATGTTCAGTGAAATATCATTAAAAGTCATGATAATTATTTAGCAGAATATAATTACATGCAAGAACATTAATTTGGAAGGAAGAGGAACTTAATTTAATTACCTGCATTTGATCACCGAGGTTCACAAGAAGAGCATCGGGAATTATAGGAACTCTAACCCATCTGTCTTCTATGAAAACTTGAAGACCTTCTACTTCTCCATCTTGCAAGAGAACTGTAATTCCTGACCTATCTGTATGAGGTTTGACGCCAAGAACCTGATCGGGTCTGGAGCAAGATGGATAGAAGTTGAACCTGGTTTGCATCAGTACGCGGTCTCCAAATTGTTTCGAGAAGCTATCCTCTTCCAACTTCAGTGACTTTGCCATGGCCTTGAACAGAAGATCGATCACAGACTTTGTCCTTGTTCCGTATTCATGTAACATCTCTCTACACCAAAAATATATATAAGAAATTAATCTCTTTCAAATTAATCATTAATCTTAAAACAACGGGTGAAGCCCAAATTGGGCTGCTAGCTATAAATACAACCAAGCTTCATAGATAGATCATCAGGCTCAACAGTGTCTTCGATACTCATGTTATACCAAAGATGTCATCATGATAAAGAGGGTAAGTACCCAAAGTCAGTTGGATTTTGGGGCCAAAGATGAAGCCTTCTTAGGTCTTCAGGAAACACCCTGAGAGTAAGGCGATAGGACCAGTCAAGAACTTGCTTTTCTGACACAACAACATCGTTTCCATAGCCTTCAGACTCATTGACTGCTCGAGAGTACTTGTGCTTCTCTTCTGCCGGTAGAGCGAAGAATTGCTTTGCAACTTCACGTACCTTGTCAAGAAATGAACTTGAAATCCCATGACCTATTGCCTGAAACTTGGAAACAATTCACAAGAAAAGGTTAGTTTTATTAAGAGGCATGCAGAGCAGAAGGGCTTACATATAAATCAAGAAGGAAAAATCTAATTACAAGCGATTCTATACGAGCATATATTCAATATGATTGGTCAGAAAATAAATTTTATTGAAAACAGTACTAATTTGAATTTAAAATATAAAGACAATAATATTAATACGCAGATTGATACGTAAATTTGCTCATACATAATAAAATTCAACCGAAAAAAACGAACATCGGTTCATCCCTTTTCAAGATTTTATCAATCAAACCCAAAGTCGTCCAAATTGGACTTGAGATAGTCAAATTGGGCCGAAAGTTTTGGAGTCGGGGCTGAAAGGAGAAAACTGGACAGAAATGAAGTTGTCCCGTTTATAAACTGACCCGAAATGAAACCAGGCCGAAAGGTTGCATGGCCCAGGAAAAGTTTTAGATCCAAAAGATTGAACAAGATGTTTGGGCTCTAGAAAGTAAGCAAAGAACTGGGCCAAGGCAAAAAGAGGTAAACAGGCCTGGACTGATTGGGCAGAAAAGAAAGGTGAACTTGGACAATCGAGCTGAATGGGCTATAGTTTAATTTCAATAGAATGGGCTTAAGCCCGCACTCAAAAGCAGCATGATCGAACTACTTCTTTAACCCAAAAAAGCGAAGCAGCTACCCCTACAAGTCAACCAAACGATCATCTTCCACAATAAAGGAAAGGTGGGAAGGGTGATCCATGAGAAGCGGAATGAATCTGCTCACTGTTCATACCAGAAAACAAAAAAAAAAAAAGAAAGGAAAACCAGAGAGAGAGAGGATGAAAAACTGTACAGGAATTTGAAAGTCGTTTGGTAGTATTATTGGATAAGAGTGGGGCTATTATGCCATCTCACTTCTACAGCTGTGCCGCTAGTAGTTTTGTTTTCTCTCTTTTTTTTTTTTTTTTAAATATATTTAAATATTTTTAAAAAATAAAAAAATATATCAATATATTTAAAATCATTCCCTTAACTACTAAAAAAAAAAAAAAATTGACCAACAGTCAAATTGAGCGGTTATAGTAAGGTAGATAGTAGACTTTCTCTATTGGATAAATATGGACCGACATTTATAGTAAGTGATAGTTTAGTTACACAAAATTAAATTATCTCATCTCATATAATTATTACAATTTTTTTAAACTCTCACATAAAATAGAATAAACAATTTAATTCTTTTAAATTTTAAAATAAAAATAATATTATAATAATATTTTATTTAACTTTTAACGAAATATAACATTACATTTCATTTTCTGCCTAACTTAACGAGACCTGTAATTGCAGTAGCCGTTTGGATAAAGCAAGAAAAGCAAGGGATCTAGGTGGAGAAAAAAAAGAAAAGAAAAAAAAAAAAAAAGGCTATCTTTCTGATCAAAAGAAGTAGAAAGATCTAAAACTTGTACGTCCAAGAAAAGAAATTCAAGTTAATTAGACAGATAAAACTGATCATAGAACCTGGAAGCATCCTCCTGAGCTTAGAGCAGATCTTAGTTTCTCAAGTTCATCCTCAACTTGTTTAGGATGATGATCATGTGATGGAGATAGGGAAGAGAAGAGACCGATATTGATAATGGGAATGGAACCCAAAGAGGGAGAAGACTCGATAGATCCAAAGGTGGAATCTTTAACGATGTACTCAGGTGGAGGTTCATCGCCCTTGATCGACATTTCTTCAACAGAAGGGAGAGCCATGCTCTGCTGTCCGGCCATGATGAGGTTTATAAACTACTATACAATAATTTATAATAGTTATAGAGCAAGGATCGGTTTGTAAATTGCAAGGCAAATAATAAATAAAAAAAAAAAAAAGGCACGTGATTTTAAAGGCATTGGAGCATTTTTCAATGCTCTTTGTTCCCCGGATCAAGGAATCGAACCCCGGGTTTTGAGAGACGAAAGCAATGACAATTGGGTAAAAGATCATAACCGACAAAACATATTTTAAATGCCCAAAACATAACCGACAAAAAGGCACGTGATTTTATATGACTTGTTAATGATATGTATTTTTTATTTTGTATAAAATTCGGTTCCTAATTGTTTTGAACCATCATGAGTACTAATGAGCATTATATAAAATAAATATATAAGGAGACGAAAAAACAAGAGATGAAGGTGATCTATTTTTTGGAAGATGGAGGTAGCTAGAGATAGGATGAAGATTGATCCGCATGCAATATGAGAAATTCTTTTGGAAGATGCCTGCCAACTAACCAACTAATTTCCCTATCCTTTCCAAACCGATTCAGATTTTCCAGATGTACTGATGGCCTTTCTGTCTGTGTGTGTGTGTATATATATATATATGTATGTATACATATACATACATATATATTATATGTGATATGTCCCCATTCGTTGAAGACAAAACGATCGAGAGAGGGAGAAGACAGCAACCGCATGAGATTCAAGAGTGCCGGCCTAATCAATAATAATATTATCTCTTTTTTTTTTTTTTGTTTCATAATCTTCCAACAAGCTGATGATCAAGCAGATCGAGTTTTCTGTGTTTTTTTATTTATTATTATTATAATGCATGAGATCTAATCTTTGTAGTAATTTGACATATTTTCGATTAATAACTTCTTTTAATTTGTGATCATCATGAATATCTCCGAACTGTGTGGTATTTAATCACGATTTTTTTTTTTTTTGATGATCAGATATCGTTGCAGTGAAAGTTGAAAACAATAACCTCAGTTTGTAAAAATAATTAAGAAAATTATTATACTAAAATGGCATATATATATATATATCTATATTAAATTGTTTTTTGGTGACTTGGTACAAGAGATATAGCCTTATACATAGATATAGGTCCAGCAAGATGCATGCTATATATATATATATCTCGTGATCATATATATGTTTGGTTTATCCTGTTTATAATTTTGTAGGAGATTAATCTAATAATGATAACACCAAGAAGAAATTAAGATGAATAGATCCAAAGCTTGCCGGCCTTTAACTTGTTATAATATTTTTTTATCACGCGCGTGTTTGTAGAAATATGTTTATATATGTACGTGTGCATTATTGGGATGCTTGAATATTTGATCATAAACAAACAGTCGACCAGCTCAGCAGCAACCTCTGTATATAATATTGTCACCCATTAACGTGAGTTGAGCTAGCTATACATATATGGAATATACTTTAATTACAAAAAAGATTATATAAAAATAAATTTATAAACTAATGTAATACGTTTACTTTTATTATAAAGTAAATCTAATAGATTTTATGAAATCATATCAATTTATGAGTTTACTTCATATACATGTTGGCCCTATAGAGCTATATATAATATGGGCAGATCAATAATGTAAGATATATAAATCAAAGCAATTAACGAGCTATTCATGCATTCGATCCTGTTATGAGGTGGCTTGAATTCTGATTGAATAGTGCAAGTGTCGTAGGTTCGCTCTAGCGGAGGTTCACTCAGCTCGAGCGAAGTCAAACAGAGAGCTTCGCTCGACACTCGCTCGACACCCAGCTCGAGCGAGTTCAGGCAGAGAGCTTCGCTCGACTCTCGTACAACTGTTGGCTTGAGCGAAGTGCAGAATATCTACGTTCGCTCGACACTCGCTCTACGTTCGCTCGAGCCAATATTCACAAAAGTGAATTCTCACTTTTCTTATAAATATCAAACGACGCCTCTCTCTTCCATAAGGACTTCAGAATTCATTTGTGTTTTTCTTTAGTGTTTTCTTGAGAGAAGTCTAGAGTGAGTTTGAGAGATAACTTCCTTGTGAAGTTTTGTTGTATTTGATTTGTACTCCATCTCTGTTGATAGTGAAATCTTCGATACCGACCCCACCAGTGGACGTAGGCTCGTTTTGAGTCGAACCACTTAATTCTTGGTGTTCTTTCTGTGTGATTGTCATCAATTTCTTTCGTTTAGTTCCGCTACTATACTTCGTGTTAGTCATAGCTACACTTATTCCCAACAAACTGGTATCAGAGCTTGGCTCAGGATCTGGAGGGATGGCTATGGCTAAGTTCGAAGTGGAGAAATTTGACGGTCAGAACAGTTTCAGTCTATGGCGCATCAAGATGAAGGCTTTACTGCGACAACAGAGCTTGTCAAAAGTATTAGAAGTCTCGGTATCTGAAGATTCTCCGGCTCCTTCGAAAGAAGAAGAAGAAAAGGTACACAGTACTATTCTTTTGTCACTATCTGATGGAGTTTTAAGAGAGGTTGCTGATGAGGAGACTGCAACTGGTCTCTGGTCGGCACTTGAGAATCTGTACATGAAGAGATCTCTCACTAACCGGTTGTATTTGAAACAACGGTTATACACTCTCAAAATGAAGGAAGGTACTCTTATTTCTGAACACCTAGATGAATTTAATAAAATCATTATGGATCTGAGGAACATAGATATTAAGCTTGAAGAAGAAGATCAAGCGTTAATTATTTTATGTTCATTACCCACATCTTTTGAGAACTTTGTAAATTCCATGTTGTATGGTAGAAATACAATTTCCTTGGTAGATGTAAAGTCTGCTTTGAATTCTAAGGAGTTGAGGAATAAATTGAGTGTGAAGAACACTAATGAACAAGCTAGTGGCTTGTTTGTTAAGGGGTCCTCAAGTAGGGGTAGATCGAATGACAGGGGTTCAGAGAAGAATAAGGAAAAATCTAGGGGCAGTTCACAAACGACGGTTAGTAAGAAAAACGTCAAATGTCATTACTGCCATAAGTTTGGTCACTACAAGAACGAGTGTCCAAAATTGAAAAACAGGGAGGACGACACTAATTCATCTAATGCCGTTAGTGTTGCTGATGATAGGTCTAACGACCTAGATCTTGTTCTAGCAATAAGCGACTCCAATAGTCGCTTTAGTGACAAGTGGGTCTTGGACTCAGCTTGCACTTTCCATATGTGTCCCAAGAGGGACTGGTTCACTAACTATGAATCGGTCAACGGAGGTTCTGTTTTGTTAGGGAATGATATGGGTTGCAAAATTGCTGGAATTGGTTCAGTCAGAATCAAGATGTTTGATGGAATTGTCCGGACATTGTCTAATGTTTGACACATTCCAGAGTTGAAAAAGAATCTTATTTCTTTGGGTACTCTTGATTCTCTGGACTACAAGTACACTGGTGAAGGTGGAGCTATCAGAGTCAGTAAGGGCTCTATGGTTGTGATGAAAGGAGATAAGACAAATAGTCTTTATTTCCTTCAGGGCTCTACAGTGACAGGTGCAGCTGCAGTGTCAGTCTCAGATGATCCAGATACAGATGTCACTCGTTTGTGGCATATGCGTTTGGGTCATATAAGTGAAAAGGGAATGTCAATTCTGAGTAAGCAGGGTTTGTTATGTAATCAGAAGATAGGGAAACTGGATTTCTGTGAGCACTGTGTGTTTGGCAAACAGTGCAGGGTTCAGTTCTCTACAGGGGTTCACAGAACCAAAAGTTCTGTGGACTACATTCATTCTGATCTTTGGGGCCCATCTTCCATCCCGTCAAAAGGTGGAGCTCAATACTTGCTTACGTTCATTGATGATTTCTCTCGGAAGGTTTGGGTCTATTTTTTGAAGCAGAAGAGTGATGTATTTGTCAACTTCAAACAGTGGAAAGCTTTGATTGAAAATCAGACGAGCAAGAAAATCAAGCGACTTCGCACTGACAATGGTATGGAGTTTTGCGGAGGTGAGTTTGATGAATTCTGCAGAAATGAGGGTATTGCCAGACATCGTATAGTTAGACATACTCCATAGCAAAATGGGGTAGCTGAACGGATGAACAGGACCCTCTTGGAGAGAGCTCGCAGCATGCTTTCTAATGCAGGCTTGGCTAAGGATTTCTGGGCCGAAGCAATCAACACGGCCTGTTACTTGGTCAATCGCTCTCCAGCCACAGTGATTGGTTTGAAGACTCCGAATGAGGTATGGTCTGATACTCCTGCTGATTATTCAAATTTGAAAATTTTTGGTTGTCCTGCATATTTCCATGTTAATGATGGAAAACTTGAGCCAATGGCAAAGAAGGGCATATTCATTGGGTATGCCAGTGGGGTGAAGGGATTCAGGTTGTGGTGTACTGATCCTAAATCACCCAAGTTTGTAATCAGTAGGGATGTCACTTTTGATGAAAAGTCCATGCTTAGTCCGAGGAAGGAGAATTCTGAGTCTACAGGACAAGAACAGGATGTTAGAAAGCAGGTGGAGTTTCAGGTGGAAGCATCACAAGGGCTGCCCAACGGCGCCCAAGATCATACTATTGAAGATGAGCATGATTCTGATTCAAGTAGCGGCGCACAGGTGAGCAAGACTACAGTATAGCGACTGGTAGACAGAGGAGGCAGATTAGACCACCTCAGAGGTATGCTCATGCAGATATGGTTATGTATGCTCTTACTACGGCAGAGAATATAGTGGGTCAGGAACCTTCCAGTTATTCAGAAGCTGTCAAGAGCGTAGAATCTGCACAGTGGTGCACAGCTATGACTGAAGAGATCGAGTCTCTTCACAAAAACCAAACATGGGATTTGGTTCTGTTGCCAAAGAAGGTAAAGACTGTTGGCTGCAAATGGGTTTTCAAAAGAAAAGAGGGAATCCAGGGTGATACAGATGCAAGGTACAAGGCACGCTTAGTTGCTAAGGGCTTCAGTCAGAGAGAAGGCATCGACTTCACTGAAGTCTTCTCTCCAGTGGTGAAACACAGTTCGATCAGATTACTACTAGCTTTAGTAGCATTGTATGACTTAGAGCTACAACAACTTGATGTTAAAACAGCGTTCCTACATGGTGAACTTGAAGAGACCATTTACATGCATCAGCCAGAGGGATTCATTGTTGAAAACAAGGAAGATCATGTGTGCAGATTGAAGAAGTCTTTATATGGTTTGAAGCAGTCGCCAAGGCAATGGTATAAGCGGTTTGATTCCTTTATGATTGATCATGGTTATTTGAGAAGTAACTATGATAGTTGTGTTTATCATAAGGAATTATCTGATAAGTCTTTCATTTATTTGCTATTATATGTTGATGATATGCTTATTGCTGCTAAAAGCATATTTGACATAAGTTTGTTAAAGACCCAACTCAGAAATGAGTTTGAAATGAAAGACTTAGGTGCTGCAAAGAAGATTTTGGGAATGGAAATCTTCAGAGATAGGAAAGCTGGAAAGTTGTACTTGTCCCAGGGAAAGTACATTGAGAAAGTGCTTCAGAGATTTGGGATGTTTGATTCCAAACCAGTAAGTACACCACTTGCTACGCACTTTAAGCTTTCAGCTTGCCTATCTCCTCAGACAACTAAAGAGGAACAGTTCATGGCTAGTGTTCCTTATTCAAGTGCAGTTGGCAGCATCATGTATGCAATGGTTTGCACCCGCCCAGACATTTCACAGGCAGTGAGCGTAGTTAGCAGGTATATGGCTAACCCAGGTAAGACTCATTGGCAGGCTGTGAAATGGATACTCAGGTATCTGAGGGGAACCCTGAACTTTGGGTTAATATTTGATAGAGATGTCGATCTCGGTTCCAAAGTTACTGGTTTTGTTGATTCAGATTATGCTGGAGACTTAGATAAAAGAAGATCATTGACAGGTTATGTTTTCACTCTGTGTGGGTCAGCTATCAGTTGGAAAGCAACACTGCAATCCACTGTTGCTTTATCAACTACCGAGTCAGAGTACATGGCAGCAGCAGAGGCTGTTAAGGAGGCCATTTGGTTGAAAGGCTTGGTCAATGATTTGGGTTTACAACAAGATGGGATCTCAGTATTCTGTGACAGTCAGAGTGCAATATATTTGACCAAAAATCAAATGTATCATGAAAGAACGAAGCACATTGATGTCAGGTACCATTTTCTCAGAGAGATTGTTATAGAGGGTGCTATACAGATTCTGAAGATTGCTACTACAGAGAATTCAGCAGATATGATGACTAAGCCAGTTGCAGTATACAAGTTCAAACTTTGTTTGGACTTAATTGGTGTTCGCATTTTGTTATTCCCGTAAGAGATTTGGTGGTGGGGATTGGTTTTGTGGTCGGAGGTTTTTTGTGTTTTGGCAGAGTTCAAGCCAAGGTGGAGATTTGTTATGAGGTGGCTTGAATTCTGATTGAACAGTGCAAGTGTCGTAGGTTCGCTCGAGCGGAGGTTCACTCAGTTCGAGCGAAGTCAAACAGAGAGCTTCGCTCGACACTCGCTCGACACCCAGCTCGAGCGAGTTCAGGCAGAGAGCTTCGCTCGACTCTCGCACAACTGTTGGCTTGAGCGAAGTGCAGAATATCTACGTTCGCTCGACACTCGCTCTACGTTCGCTCGAGCCAATGTTCACAAAAGTGAATTCTCACTTTTCCTATAAATATCAAACGGCGCCTCTCTCTTCCATAAGGACTTCAGAATTCATTTGTGTTTTTCTTTAGTGTTTTCTTGAGAGAGAAGTCTAGAGTGAGTTTGAAAGATAACTTCCTTGTGAAGTTTTGTTGTATTTGATTTGTACTCCATCTCTGTTGATAGTGAAATCTTCGATACCGACCCCACCAGTGGACGTAGGCTCGTTTTGAGTCGAACCACTTAATTCTTGGTGTTCTTTCTGTGTGATTGTCATCAATTTCTTTCGTTTAGTTCCGCTACTATACGTCGTGTTAGTCCTAGCTACACTTATTCCCAACAGATCCTCTCTTCGTTTACTTCTCTGATGATCATCTCCAGTACTATTACTACCAAATATATACAATTAATAAGGAACTAATTAATATTACATGAGATATGATAGCGATCGAGCGAGGTACGTGTTACATGTCACAACATGAGTGCCACAATGCTATATGGTCATGATGTTATTAGATATATCGATCGGTTCTAATGCCATTTTTAATGTACGTAAACAGTACGTGTCACGGCCTTTATATTGTTTATGCTTCAAAAAGATTAATCAAAAACTCATATTCTTAAAATTATAGCTACTAGCTGGCCCTAGCTGTTTCTTAAAATCATTATATATAAAGCCCGAATATATAATTTAGTAAGCTGGGGAACTCTTAATTCGATCGGCACTTGACGGTACTATATATATAAGCATCGATCTTTACCATACTGATCATGATGATCATGTACAGCTTCGATCCATTATATTGGATCATGTACTAAGAGATCATTAATGTATAAGAAATAAATGAGTATAATAATTAAACTTCATTAATGAGTAACAAGTCCAACCTTAATTAATCATTTTTCAAGAGGTACTGGATATATATATATATATATTTATATTGTAGATGCAAAAGTTTAATTAATTAGGACTAGGTGATTAAATTGATAAGTTTGGATATGATGAATAAGATGATAGAATTTATCTTATCTTTTGTTTTGTAATTTGGATGAATGTAAAATACTTTGACTTTATCTACGACTATTTTGATTTTATCTAGAGGTTGTTAGGAAGTATTTCAGATAAATCAAAAGTGTAGAAGTCAAGTTTCAAGAGATATATTTTATCTAGAGAAGAGTTTGAATGTGAAACTGCCAATACTGAGAAGATAAATATTATGTGCTAGCAAAATCCGTCAGTAGAATTCGCCTGCAGAGTTTCACTGTGACTCAAACTCCTATCAAATTTGTTTCATCAACAAAGTTCTACTACGAGTCAAATTCCTATGGGTTGGGTTTTGGAATTTCAAATTATTTCATTATTGATTACTAACCAATTTATTGATTGAAGTGGTAAAACACGGTAATACAATACAGGGATACTTGCGTAACTTAATATATATATATATATTTATACGACTAAATTATGAGAGCTAGCTTAATTTATTTGTAACATTAACTGTGTGTGTGTGTATAAATCTTTTAGAATTAGTACTATAGATAGATGATCGTTTGTTTAGTATTTTTCGTGCAACGTTATAAATGGTATTAAAATGAAGCTAATTATAACGTCATATGGAGATGTTGAACTACACGACGACATGCGCGCGCGCATGCATGCATAGCCCTGATGAAGATCGCATTGAGGATTTGAGCATTAAGGGAGATCATTATGCATTGTTAAATCACACATGATGATTAATTTGGTGTGAGAGATTGTTATGGAAGAACATGACGATCGAGCGTACCATATATGAAAGTTCATAAATTAATAATGCCAATTAAGCGCGAATGCATGTGTGACTGTGAACGCTTTTATTTTAAAATTTCAAACACTTTACATGAGTACTACTACTACTCTACTAATTAAATATGCATGGTTTATTTTAACTAATCATGAACAAGCATCAGAATACCATAAAAGTCTCATCACCAGCTTGCTCCAAACAGCAGATCAGTGGATAAGCCATATACATACATACATACATACATATATATATGTATACAGAGGAAGTAAAAATTAAATTTTTACCTCCTCAATTGCTATTTTCCCTTTCTGATAACATTCCAAGTTGATAACATTGAAGTTTGTCACATCTCTATATAGCTTAGGCCTTTTCTCGTCTATCAATTGATCCACAGGTCCAATCTCTTTATCCAGCTCCGGCCAATTAAACAAGGCCACCGATATCCTCAGCTTGTCGGAGTTAGTCAGTACCCTATGAAGTGGGCTCTTGAATATTCCATTGCTCATTATCTGCATGCATGTATGCACGACTTCATTTATTCACAACCATTTTCGATTTACTTAAAGACTAGCTGTTCTAGATCTGTCTCCCTGTGATCTCCTTGGATAGCTAGGAATATTTATATCATGTACTCAATTCATTAAACATACCTGCATTTGATCACCAAGATTTACAACTAGAGCATGAGGAATTACAGGAACCTTAATCCATTTTCCATCTTCGAGAATTTGAAGTCCTTCTACCTCTTCATCTTGCAACAGAACTGTTATTAACGATCCATCTGCATGAGCTTTAACACCAAGAACAGTATCTGGTCTTGGACAAGGAGGATAAAAATTAAACCTTGCTTGTATTATTGGTCGGTCTCCACACTGGCGCGAGAAGCTGTTCTCTTCCAAGTTCAGTGACTTTGCCATGGCCTTCAAGATAATATTAGTAATTCCCTTTATTTTTGAAGCATAGTCATCTAACATCTCCCTGCCAAAAAAAGAAAAACAATTCAAGTCAAAGCTCACTAGTCAACTTAATTGAGAGATAGATCTTTCCCGTTTAATTAGAAATTAGCCTATATAGAGTTTCACAATGTCATAATTTATGCGCAAACACGCACACACAAAACAAACCTGAATTCATTTGGAGTTTGTGGCCAAAGATTCATTCTTCTTTCATCTTCCGGGAAGACTTTAAGAAATAGGCGACTACACCAGTCAAGAATCTGCTTCTCTGAGAATACCATGTCATGCCCATATCCTTCGACCTCATCAGCTGCTCGGGAATACTTTTGCTTTTCTTCTAATGGCAGTGCAAAGAACTGCTTTACAACCGCTCGGAACTTGTCAAGAAATGAATGTGAAATCCCATGACCTATTGCCTGAGAATCAAACACATAATAATTTCAAGTACTATGTTTTGAGATCTCATTAAGATGCTAGCTATGTAAGGAGCATGATCCTGATTTAGACAAGACAGCAATAAAATCTCGTCTGATTTTGTCAAAGGATCTCAAGATAATATCACATCCGATAAAAGTATGTACTTAAAACATTTATGCCTTTTAGTTTTTCTATCCAGTACAAGCTAGCAAACATGTTACTAGTTTCTGTTAGAACATCGGGGAATATGAGTGAAAAGGGAAAAAATAAAATAAAATCAGGAAACCTGGAAGCAACCCCCTGAGCTGAGAGCTGATCTGAGTTTCTGGAGCTCTTCTGAATCTTGTGAGGAGAGGAGGCTTACGTCAACGATTGGAATAGGAACTGAGGGAGAAGAATAAGTAGAAACAATACTACTGCTTTCTTTGACAATAAACTGTGGTGGTGGGGAGTCGCCGTCGACGGACATTTCTTCCACACTCTTGTGCAGTGCCGGCAGAGCCTCAGCAGAAAGCAAAGTCCCGGCCATGTCGCAGTCTTTGAATTGCCGGTGAGAGCGAGGGAGCTATAATGATAACAGAATATTGTGTTTGTTGAGGACGGTGCTATATATACAAGAATTAAGAATACCAAAAGGTGCTTTTCTGGCTGTCGAATGGCGATGTATATGTCGATTGGTCGTTGCTTTCTTGGACTATTCTGCCGAATGAACTCTGAGGTGGCAAGATAACAGAATATTGTGTTTGTTGAGGTCAACGGTGCTATACAAGAATTAAGAATACCAAAAGGTGGTTTTCTGGCTTTCGAATGACTTATGACGATGTATATGTCGATTGGTCGTTACTTTCTTGGACTAGTCGCGGTAAGGGTATCTCAGCCTCAGCTTTGCCATACAAGAGAACTCCGCCAAGTTGGCTTAAGATCTCTTTCCATGATGTGGAGGAGAACATATGCAAGTTTGCGAAGAAGGGTCTGACTCCGTCCCAGATTGGTGTGATTCTTCGTGACTCTCACGGTATCGCTCAGGTCAAGAGCGTTACTGGAAGCAAGATCCTCCGTATTCTCAAGGCTCACGGCCTTGCACCCGAAACTCCAGAGGATCTGTATGATCTTATCAAGAAGGCAGTCTCCATCCGTAAGCATCAGGAGAGGAACAGGAAGGATAAGGATTCAAAGTTCAGGTTGATTCTTGTTGAGAGCAGGATTCACAGGCTCGCTCGCTAGTCGCTACTACAAAAAGACAAAGAAGCTTCCACCTGTCTGGAAATATGAGTCGACAACTGCCAGCACTCTTGTTGCTTAATAAATATGTAGCTCCGCACACTTCAAGATATCCTTGAGATATATGCCTAATGTGAATGAAGTCTTCGGGTAGATTCTTCCAGCTGTAAGACCTAATTCATGACAATGAGAAAGGTTTTGTTATGCTGCTTCTAATTGGGGAGTAGATATATGTTCATGTTTCGGATGTTTACAGTTGTGGGCAGGTAGTCTTTTTTAGCTTGAACTGTCAAAGTGATAGGCTGTGTAACTTTTACAAGACCATGTTTTAGAAATGACTATGCAACAAATTAATGGGTCAATGTGATATGCTAGCCTGAGTAGCTGCTGTTCGAGAGGATGCTGCAAATGCAAATCACCTTCAGTTTGATGTGAGTTCGGTTCAGAGTTAGGTTTACCAGTGTTGTTTAAACTGATCAGGACCCGGGTTTATATTTTGTAGTGCACAGCACAGTTTTGATGTTGAAAAAAAAAACTCGGGGGTGGCAATTGGCAAAAGATTGATTGACCTTGTCTCTGTTCTTTGGGTTTTTTTATTCTTAACGAAGCATCCAAATTGAAGTAATTTCGACTCAATGCAATATGGTACTTGTTTAAACTTCATCAGATCCAGATTTTTCATTACAAGCATCCCCCTAACTTTTACTGTACAAATCCTTTACTGGCTGTATAGAATAATTTGAGCAAGTGCCTCTCTCTCTCTCTCTCTCTCTCTCTCTCTCTCTCTCTCTCTCTCTCGTATCTGGACAAAATTGTGATCTGTTTTGTGATGGATAGAGATAGCAATACAGTGATTTGTTTATTTACTACCGCTTGTAATAACTTCATTTCTGGATTAGAAGCTGGGGGGGTGGGGGTTGTTGGGAAAGAAAGAAAGGAAGGAAGAAACGAGTATTTTTCTGAACAAGAAAGAAAAAAACTTTCATATTAATTAAAATTAACAAGGCAAAAAAAAAATAAAAAATAAAAACTTAACTTCATTAAGAAAAAAGAATAAATCATTGCCTTTCTGTTCCCTATCTTATTTGATCACTAGATGGAAGCTCCATCTAGTGCCGCCACCTACAAGCAGGGACATCAGCATTTGGTAGGTGTGCAAATACAATAGAGTATGGAGCTACCTCTATTGGGGTTGATGAATTTACATATACAGGCACAAATGGAGGTATGTCCCCAGCAGAATTTACAGCTAAAATATTCCCATTTAGCAGGACAGTTTGGCTGTGTAGATCCCCATCTTTTGCTGTTAGATGGAACTCCTCTCTTATATTTCTGCCTTTATAAGGTGGAGGCAGCAGAATAGTTTTTCTTTTATGAGACTCGTGCTCCTGTTTCAAGATCCCAGTACTATTGAAGGCTACATTGGCATACACGGTGGTGCTCTTGTCTAGGTTGATTAGTAATAACGTGATTCCTTTCTGCATAATGAAGAACCCTCATCAGATCACAAAAAATAGAACATCTTTACCTGTTTTTGATTATGAAATACAGATGGAACTTACAGAAACTCTTGAGCAGTGAGCATAAGCACGTATTTTCTTTGTTCCAGAAAAGCTAGTTGGAAGAACATTTCTTCCCATTAATCGGTGCCAAAGAAGAGCACTGTAATGAAGAGAGCATCAAACAGAAAAAAAAAAAAAAAGTTCTTAGTAGGAGTTCAGAAAGTATCAAACACATTTCCTTGCATTTAGACTCTGTGTTCTGTTAAAATTGAAAATACTCCAACCTGTAGTAGTCTGGATTTGGTTCAAAGGTAGTAGTGTTGAGTAAACCATAGTTTCCACCAATCAAAGTCTGTCTGCAGTAAGTTTTTGTGTCATGAGCTGATGACATTCCTAGCTGATCCAAATACCTGATTATCACATCCAAAGTAACAAAATGTTTAAAAGTAGAATCGATTATAAAAAAAACCTGATATTTTACTTCTAGATCATAGTCAATTACCAGAAACTAAACACAAATGCATTTGTGACAAGATGATGGCCACTGTTGTAAGCCCCCCCTGACTCTCCAACCCATGCAACTGCTCTAGTTGAATAAATCTTGAGGATGTCAAGGAGATTCTTAAATGTAGCATGCGCGCGGTCGAGGTAGGACGGATCCAGAATCTTGTTAACGAGGTTCTTATCAACTCCTGTAATTTCAGATAACAATTTTTAAGTAGAAGAATTCGGAACCCAAAAGATGTGCGAAAAATCAGTTTGATCGAGCTAAGATACCTGCCCCCAGATTGTATAAGTGGTGGGTGACGGCACCCAAAGTTGGGGTCTTGTCTATGAAATCCATAAACCATTTCTCATCAAAGAATCCTCCCGGTGCTAGGATTAGTGGCTTGGGTTTAATTCCCTTGTAAACTCTCTGGACTAAGTCCTCCAAAGCGATAGTGTCCAAAGCATACTGGTCTGCTAGAACTTTTGTTCCGACTCCTTCCCCACACAATTCATTTCCTGTCCAGGAAATAGGTTAGTTATATCCCCATGAATTACTCCCAGAAAATATAATATCAAAGACAATTTCCAGATTAGGACTAAACCTGGAAAATATTATGACTGAAGAAATAAAGAACACAAAACAGAACATCAAACATTCTTTTAGAATGTGTTTCAGCATGGATAGAACATATTTAAATTGCAAACAAGAATAAATATTATTCTTACCCAGCTCCCATCCATGAATGGTGTAGTTCTTGCTGACAGTATAACGCATGAAAGATTCAGCATTGTTGTGATCCCAAGCTCCCGTTGAAGATCCATCAGGCTGTCGAGTTTTTCCAGAGAGAGCATTCAACCCGAAAATAATCTTAGCCCTGAAACAAACCATGGGATCTTAGGCAGTTCATCTAGTAGAAATGAAATTACCAGGGAAACAAGAATGAAAAATTCTGGTTATGTACCCAGTTTTCTTGAAGAAAGCATTTAATTCATCCCATCTAGGCATGGGTAAGCAACCATGAGAGAAATTAAACATGGCTGAGGAATTCTGAACAAAAGGAAGACAAGGTTGCCGGTTATCTTCTGTATCATATACGAGTTGATCTTGCATACTGCCACCTAGTCTAAGTTTCAAGGGGAAAAGGCTGCAGCATGATTGAAAGGTAAATCTTAGACTCCAGCAGAAAGATTAGAGAAATACATGATCATAATTAATAAAAAGACAAATCACCAAATGTTAAGGTATTCTCACCTTTTATGGCATTTGATAGAATATTGTTGCTGAGATTCTGCACATGAAAAAGATTAATGAAAATTTAGACAAGATCTCCTCATATTTAATAAGAACACGCTTTTGACTCAAAATAAATGTACATTTCTGCATCAAAAAATTATATTCTTCAACTAAAAGACAAGTAACATCTTTCCCGGCCCTTTGAATCTGTGGATATGCATTCGTCCAGTAAAAGAATTGGACGTGTTGTATTAGAAAAATGAACTAAAACCAAACATACAAAAACAGTAGGACTGCACGTCAAACAGATGCTGTACAAGAATTGAAGATAGAAGAAACGTAGTTATTATCATGTAACGTAATCCCCATATCAAACATAGAAGGAAACTCAGCAGCAATGGCAACTGCAACGGATTAAATTAAGAAGAAGAAGAAACAGAGAAACATTACAAAAGACCACAAACCATGAAAGATTCACGCGCATTACTCTTTGCAAAGATCAAACATCGCACTTTGCTCGTACAAACATGCTAGTTATGCAATTCAAGACTAAAAAAAAAAAAGTGTATAAATTAAACACAAGGATACCAGATTGAGCAGAGAGGCATGACCCCAGCTGCATGTTCCATAATCACATTTATCAGGAGGCCACCAATCCAAGGTTGCACAGACAAAATCTTGATCAGTCCTCCCGATGATTGTTTCGCTATCAACAAAAACAGTCCCCACAGCACTCCCATCTCCACCCACAACACTCTGAGTGCTCACAGGAATGATGGCGCTATGACTAAACACACACATCCAAATTCCAATCCACACAAGCAAAACCGGAGAACTCATTCTCAGATGAAATAAAAAGTTAAAGAACCGTGTGAAGTTTCACTCGAGGTTTTAGTAAATGGAGTCGACCAAGAGTGTAAAAGAAGGAAGAGAAAAATGATTGAGAGTATAAGTTGGGCTAAGATATTTATAGGCACACTGAAATGACATTTATCTGCATACGTGACTCTTAACAACATTTCAATGGTTTATCTATATTTTTATCTAAAATAATCAGATAAATTCTTCTTTTTTTTTTTTTCTTTTTTTTTTAAATTTTATCTAATCCCTTTTTAAGAGGGCTGGTCATCCCACAATTTATCCGAATTTCTTATTTATTTTATTTAAAAACTAAATAAATAAACAAAAGAGTAGAGAGAAAAGTAATAAAAAAAGAGAAAGATGAAAAGAGGGAGAAAAATAAATAATAAAAAAAGAGATAAAAATATATATATATTTTAGATTTTGAAGATTTCTTAACTATTTTACATATAAATGTAAAGAATAATATTACTAAATTATTTGAATTCTTATCGTTCTCTCACCAGATACGAAGCGAGGATAAATCAACTCATTGACTCATTCTTGGAAACGCCTCTTTCTCTCTCTCTCTCATCCTATTTTCTTTCTTCTCTCACATCCGAGAAACCAACATTCAGATGATTAATGATCATGTGAAGGTTGCTAGCTTCAGCTTGCAAGTGGGCCATCATTTTTTTTTTTTTTTTTTTGTACTTGACGACACATGAGTAGCTAGAACATGATCATGAATTTGGGACGTTAGCTAGGGATCCTTATCTTAGTCATTTTCAGAGAGATTATGAGGAGGATTTCATTCCGATACGCATGGATGCACCTTCCTTTTTTTTTTTTTTTTTGCGTTATTATTAATTATAATATTTTTTACCTATGTTTATCACGTAAAATAGAGAAGTTCTAAAATTACAAAAAGATTATATAAAAATAAATTTATAAATTGACATGACTTCATATGAAAAATTAATTTTATTTTATAATAAAATTAATAATTTTATAATCTAATATATTACGTCAAATCATAATTTATGGATTTATTTTTATGAATTTTTTGATTTGATCTAAAGCATTTCTAATAGATATATACGGTGGTGGGACATTGGTCTTGAGGCTTAGTTCGTGAGGACTACAGTTTGCAGTAGCTAGCTAGCTTTAATGGCGTCTTTACATGAAAGTGAATTACCTGTCGACATAATTGCTTAATGGGGGGAACATTGAGAACTACATACATGTATACGTAATTTGACAATAACATTAAATGTAGCAATCGATAAAGGTCCCCACCATCATATTCATTGGACTTGATCTTCTTTCAAAAGTCCATGCAGTAGTACCTATGTACCATTAAATAAGACAAAATGGGACTTCTCAATATTTGGATAATTACCCTAATCTTTGTCTTATATATTCATCACCTTTTGATTTGATCCTTTCTACCCTTAATTATATCCCATATTTTACATGAAATAGACCAATTATTTATGGCCGAATAAAGCCGATCAAACCTTGTTTTGATTGACATAAATAAATAGATTAATTCTACGTATAATCGTAAATTACACAAACGTTGCATAATCTTTTTTAAAAAGAGTAAGATCTATAATTAAAAAATTAATTTTTTTACGTAGATTCTATGTTTTATTTATATTTTTTAAAGCAATTAAGCGACGGTTGCACAATTTATGATTATAAATATTTTTTTCTAAATATATATATATATATATATATATATATAGGTCACCAAATCGATGAATATTAATGGAATGAGTGTGAGAGATTCGACTCTAACTCGATAATTATAGGACTAAATTTTATTTCAGTAACCTCGTTTGGACATTGGAAGGCACTGTTTTGTGGTGTAGTTCTAGTAATCTCTTTTTTGGATAGGGCCTAAACTTTGTGTGGTTTGGGCTCGGGAGCAACATTTTCTTCTTCCTTCGTTTTCAGATACATGAGCTTTATGTGGTTTCGAGTCTCGACTCAGGTTCGTGAGAATTTGTGTTACTTTAGGCCCTTTTTTTTAATCCATGAGGCCCAACCCTAGCTTGTTGCTGTTGATGTATTTTTGTTGGACCTTATTCCAACCATCTTTGTATGTAAATGTAAACCTAAACTAACCATACTAAAATATATTACTTTGCCTTGAGAAAATAAAAAGAAAAAAATAATTTCCTCACATGGCATTATTTTTTCTTAGGAACTTAAGGCTCCGTTTAGATGTTGAGCTGAGTTTAAATGAGTTAAATTTTTTATGATCAATAGTAATGAGTTGAGATGATGTAGTGAGTTTTGTAGGACCACTTAAGATGTGTTCAGATGTTAAGATGAGTTTAAATATATTTATGAGAAGTTGAAAAAGGTTGTAGGTTATATGTGTAAAGAAGTGTTGAGTTGAAAAAAATTGTGAGTTCTACATGTAAAGAGGTTTACAGTTGAGATGAGTTTAGTGATTTGAGAATTGAGTGTTTGGATATTAGACTCAGTTTAAAATTAGACTGAATTGAGTTAATCTCAATTTAGTCTAAATTCCAAACGAGTTTGGTCCTAAAAGTTTTTTTAAAAGCCAAATTAAATATATAGCTTTCTTTAAAGAATAACCCAACATTTAACATTTTTTTTTTAATTTTTCCTTTGGAGTCCACTTCAAACATTTCTTCACTCTCTCTAAGCATTGGCTCATTGCCAAGTCCAAATTTTGGCTAGAATTTCAATTTTTTATTATAGCATTAACATTTGGTTAGGTGAATTCATATTGGACTAGTAATTTTAAAGTCAAAATAATAATATAATATTATATATTTTAATAATATTTTACAAAACAAAATTGTTTTGTAATATTTTACAAATACACTTTATATATTAATTAATAATTTAATTTTTACTTAAAATAAGGTAGAAAATAGAATTATATATTAATTAATAACTTAATTTTAATTCATAATTTAATTATTATTAATGAAATAGAATAAAGTAGAAAATAACGGACTATTTATCAAAATTGAAATGAATGATATAGACTTTAAAATAATTAGATAATATAATGGTTGTTGGAAATGATTAAAATATTATTTTGGTGAGTGAATAATGTCTAGCCAAAGATGACTAGGGAGCTTAATTTACTGTAGCTCATATGTTAAGTTTTAGTGGTTTGACTAGTCCAATATAGAGAATTTTACTCATGAAGATGCATTGGCATGCCAAATGCTCTAATGCTTTCTACTCATGAGTTGTATCCATTTTTTATTGAGCTACTAATTTCAATACTTCTCCTTGATTTTCATTTGCCTTCCTTCTTCTCCACATCCACTATGCTAAGTTCTCAAGAGTATTATGTAATTTGTGATCTTTCACGACCATAGACGTACACCAGCAGTCGTGACTGATTCCCGGTGAGTCGGTGACGGTCAGGCCAAAAGGCTGATGATCATGACATCAATCCCGAGTGGCCAGGATTGTCTCTGTGAGTCATTTCTAGACGTAATTCTTTGATATAAACGCACCATGCAGTAAACTATGCATTCGCATGCAACACTGCAATTTCTGCAATTTAATTAAGCTTCTTATATATCGAGAATGACCTGCAACTAGAATGCTCACTGTAATCTGTTCATTTTATTAGCTAGATTCGGATGACAAAACCTGAACAGCCCACTCAAGGAAACATCTTCCTCGATAAACTGAGAGGGGAGGACACAGAGGAAAAAGAAAGAAAGACAGTGATCCTGGTACAGCTCTTAGCCTCTTTAGTGTCATGGACGTTCAAATTCCAGTAGGTGCTCGTGCTTCACCACCAATCGATGCACAATTACCATAGAGCAATGGAGGGAAAAGTGGGTTGAATGGGAACATCTGTGGCCAGCAAATGTCATTGACATCAGTGATGGCTCTGCAACAGGCAGTACCAATACCTCTAAACTGGCCCCTCGAAAGTGACCCATATATATCAGAAACGCAACCTTCTACGCTCGAAAGAGAGGACCAGCACCGCGCAATATCTTGCCCAGACTGCCCTGAATTAGGTGACAGTCCTAGGAAAGGTAATGTCGACTGCCCTGGCGAAGAGTGCTTGGCCGCCATGGTCGGACCTATTCTTGTAGGTGAAGAACCAGCTGCACAAGAGTCTATAACCAATGAAGGGAAAAATGGGTTAAACGGGAACAGTTGAGTCCAGCAATTGTCACTAATCCGAGTAATGGCTTCGCAACAAGCAGCGCCATAAGCACCAATTTCACCGGTAAAAAGCGAATTTAAAATCTCCACAAGACAACCTGGGACATTTGCAAGAGAAGACCAGCACTGCCTCATAGCTCTATTTACAGGTTGCAAAGGTAAAAGCCCCGACACAGATGGCTTTCTGGCCTGGACATGTTCAATTCCTTTAGGTGCTGGATCAACTGCTGCACCTCTAGCACAAGAGTTTCTGATCAATGTAGGGAAGACTGGATTGAAGGGAATAAACTTACTCCAGCAATTATCTGGAATCTCCATGATGGCCTTGCAACAAACTGGCCCTGTAATGCTGAATTGGCCATTGACAATTGAGCCAGAAATTTCCTCTGGACATCCTGATATATTCGCAAGAGGTGACCAGCACTCTCTGGTCTGCCCCGGAAATGTCACCAGAGACGGGAGTAACCCAGATAGTGGTGGCAGCTGGGCTTGGCACGTCAGTACCCATACTGCCAAGCATGCAAGAATGAGAAGCATTGGAGCAGTATTCTTTTGTGATTTAGGTGCCACGGTACTAATGGATCGTGGAAAAACCTGTGGTGTGAATACTGGTTTTGAGAGGGATGCAATGGTGGAATATATATTTCTTGTGGCATACGGCAGGTAGACTGGGAGAGGAATTTATAGTACTTCGGAGACAGGAAAACTGATGTTTTATATATGCTTCAAAGATCCATTTTATTTGGGTTAAGAGAAATGTTATTCTTCCATGTATTTTATCCCAAAACACGTCCAACTAATGTATCACAAAATCATTTCAATATAGTTTGTAATGTTTCAACAATCTAATACGTCCATTGCTTGTACAAATTTCCACTACTCTTTGTGAATATATAACTTGCGGTGAAAACCTTGTATAGAACTGTCGGAAAATCACTTAAAATCATGTTCATGCAGATGCAGATGTGCAACTGTTCTTGCACGAGGGAAGCCATGCGAGATCGTCGATCTGCATGTATGCATATACCATTTGAGAATCTTTGAGCCTGCAGCATAGAATATGAATTCATTCGAATTGGGATGGGGCTTAAGAGAGAGAAAGGGACCCGAAGATTACCTCTAACCAAATTTAGTACTTACTGATATTCAAGTTTACGTCCATGAATCACTGGCAAGAAATTTGATTCTTAAGGTCGAATTAAATTTCATTCTTATAAAAAGTAAAAGTAGTTATTTGAGACGAAAATTAAATTTCATCTCAAAAAATGGAAACAATTTTTTACAAATTTGAATAGATAAAATATCTGTTCGAATTAGAATTTTTGGGATGAAATATAGCATCTCAAAAAAGAAAAATGATCGAACATTCCCAAACTCATTCAAAAGGTATGGTATTTCACATTTGAATGTTGACATAACTGTTTGAATAATATTCGTGACGGAAAATTATACACAATTGTGATGGGAAAAGTTAGAAATCTTTCGAATGCACGATTTTCATTTAAACAGAGTTTGAAACTGTTTAACGGTGTGGAATTTTCTATTCAAATGTAGAGCCAATCATTCAACGATTTTTTGGTGGGAAGTAATAAATAAACTTGGTGGGGGAGGCTTTCTAGCTCATTCAAAAGGTAATTTTACATTCGAACGGATTTATAAACTGGTCGAATGCTCATAAGATTGGTTCAAACTATGATGTAGACAATCGAAATAAATTTAGTTATAGAAATTTATTGAAATATATTCAAATAATTTAAAAATAAATATTATTTGAGTCTATTAACTATCATTTTTAAAAGATGAAAAATCTACCCATATGGATTTATTATTTATGGTAAATTAAAATGTATCATATATGTTGTTCTAGAAAATTTATATAATTATTTAAAAATTAATTAAAGGTTTTTTATGGTTAATAAAAATTTTAAATTAAAAAAAATTTCCTTCCAGGGAATGTCATTTTTTATATTGCTATTTGGTAAGTAAAATAAGAAAAATTGTTTTTGATAACAAACAAACTAGTTATATATAAAAAAATAAAAACGATATAGAAATTAAAGTGACAATGTTCAATACAAAACAAAAAAATTGATACAAAATAACACAACTGTGTAAGATTATCCAAGTCCTCCTGCATCACAATAATGAGTCTCTCAATCTCTTGCAGTCGAATCATGATGGGCACAATGATCATCTCCACGATCCTCTTCATGCTCTGGATCAAAAGTGCGTGATGCTCCTCGAGTAGGGATCGCATCTCCCTAGTAGTAGTCACTGCAACCTTAGTATTAACACCAGCATCCGTAGAAGTTGGATCGTGCTCCGTGCCAATATTGTGTGCCGCTGCAACATTAATGCAAGCATTCTGCAAATGACCATCGCTCTTGCTAAAAGTGATCTTGTTAAGTGGCTCAATTTGTGGTTTCATCCACTCTGTCAATAGCATATCAACTCCTGAATTAACTAAGAGATTGGAGATCATCAATGCATACAATAGACTACCTCCAGTCAAATATCGTGACTTAGATCGGATGTAGATGAGGAAGTATAAAGGCAGATCAATAAGCTATTCTCATGCTATCCGTAACATAAATCGAGCTCGTTCGATGCAGAAATCCGTTTTTGTATTTCCTCAGATCGATATAGTGTGAGACAATCAAATTCAGCATGCAAAAAAAAGGCCTGATAATCAACCTCTTTGATCACCTTGTTGCAATCATATGGAGGAGCTGAATCGTCATGCATCAACAAATGAATCTAATCATATGCTAGACCATCGTTTACTAGAGCCTCATCCTCGATGGCATCTTCACCATTTGTCTCTACAGCAGGTTGCTGTGTAGGGTATGAACCCACCACACGGAGAACCCTAGAGACTTAGCGATATTGTTTGCTGAGATAGTAATACTGACTCCCTGAATAACGAACGTGAATGAGTCCTCATCAGCCACCATCTTTGATATGGCCCGATAAAACTCATTGACCATATCAAGATAGGCCATCCCCCTCTGCTCACAGATCGGGCACCATCCTCTATTGTTGATTGTGGAAGACAGACTCCTTCCCTCTCAGAAAAAATTGCGAAAGTCTTCTATAATGATCTCCCGCTCGATCAATGTCAACTTCTTCAGCTCACTAGCTTCACCACTAGATTGCCCTCCCTCCTATGTTTTCTTCCAATATATGTCATTAATTCACTGTTTATAAAATAAATAAAAAATGAATATAAATAAAATAAAAAGTTATAATTAATTTACTATTCATGAATTGGTTGTGATAATATTCAGGGGTGCTACCTGCACTCAGCGGATAGATTTTGGGATGATCACCCTGCCCCTTTGCCCCTTCTCTTGGTTGACAATTGGGGCCAAACCCCTCCATTCCGCCCCTCTCACCCCCCCCAGGTGGTGGGTGGTCGATCTTGAGATTGCATCTACCATGCAGGAGCTCAGTGAGTAAGCTAGCTAAGCGATTAATCTGAGAGAGACGGAGAGAGAGAGAGCAAACAATTCAAACCCAAAACAAAATCAAACACCGATAGGGAGGCCAACATTAATATCTCAACCCAAACTAAATCCCCAATCTTGAATTGTCAAGCATTCAAATAGTATAAACGGATCGAGGATTGGACCAATCATTGCCCAACCTTGATCTTGATCAAATCTGACATTTAACTATATATTTATGATTATAACCATTAGTATCTTAAAGCACTGGCATTGGATGATTTAAAACATCTAATAAGGGAAAATATGCATGAGATGAGGTAAAACTGATTTGCATTAGAAAAGTTAAACATAGTTAAACTAATTGGAGCCATGGTATGCCAACAAATTTATTGAAGAGAAATGCAAAAAGTGATTTTATAAAAGTAAACTCACGAGCTGACATGATTTCATGTGATACGTTAAATGTATTTTATAATAAAAATAACTTTATGATATGACACACTAATTAAGTCACGTAAATTTGTGAGATTATTTTTATAAAAGTTTTTAATAGCAAAAATATTTATCGTTATTGAATATATTAGCCTATCTATCTTCTAAACTAATTTTATGGATAATTCAAATTTATATATACCCCAATATGGAATGCAAAAGAACTAGATTATGCACAGTATAAGATACCCTTTTCCTAAATAGATTTTAATAAAAAATTGCATAATTGGATGCTAATGTTAAGTTGCGTTTAGATGTTGAGTTTAATTCAACTTTTTATAAATAATAGTGAGTTGAGTAATTGAGAGAATTATGTGGTGTCCTCTAAACTGAGTTTAAAGTGTGTTTAGATGTTAAAATGAATTTAGTACTTTTTATGAAAAATTAAAAAAAGTTGTAGATTTTACGTATAAATATATGTTAAGTTAAAAAATATTATGGTCTCACCTAAAAAAAAAAAAATTTGAATTGAGATGGGTCAAATAATTTAAAAATTAAATATTTAAATATTATATTCAATTTAAAATTAAATTGAACTTAATTGAGCTCAATTCTTACGACCAACGCAGACTGTTATCTTTTTAATTTAAATTTAAATTTAAATTGCCAGCGAAAAGGAAAAAAGAAAAAAGAGAGAGAAAACCCTATCAGCAAGAGGAAAGTGAATGCAAAGGTTGGAGGAAAACTAAACGAGTACTCAGGTCAGATAACCGAAGGTAGTGCCATTTCTTTCTTACGTTCCCAAAATGCTGAGAAGAAAGCCCAGCAAGATCCAACTCCAGATCGAAGACAAGGAAGAGCTCGACGAAGCCCGCAAACATACCACCGCCGCCGCCTCCACCACTGCCGCCGCCGCCGCCACTGGAGCAGCCACGCTTCTCCATCAACTCGACCGCCACTCCAAAGACCCTTCCGTCCCCCACCGCATCGGCCTTTCCTCCCAATAATCTAAAAAAGGCCCCCCGATATAGCAGTCAATATCTTTTCTTTCTTATTCCTTTATTTGTATTTTCTCGGAACTGGAGCAGCTTATTCATGGAGGTCAAGGTTAATCTGCGGCTTCCAGACAAGGGCCCTGTCACCGATGTTCTGGCCCCGTTCCAGGAGGAACCACCTCTTCGACGGCCCGGACAAGTCCAAGTTCGCGTTTTTTGGGTCCGGGAAGCTGCAGTAGTGAGCCATTTTTTTTTTCTGTTACTTTTTTTGTTTGGGTGTTAATTTCTCGTTTTGTGGCTTTTCATGTGGTGCTTGCATTTGGACTTGATAAGATTTATCTTCCTCCTGGTTGAATTTGTGGGTATTTGTTTCTTTGCCTGTGGATGGAGATCTTTTTGTTTGATAAAATTTGTAGACTGCGATTTTAAGATTGCTATGGTTTCTAAAACAGGTTGGGAAATGGATATGGGGAGTGAAAACCGAAATCTTCAAGCATATTCACATATTATCCTGTATATGACAATTCAATGTTGTAGCAGGAAGTCTTGATATTTGTATACATCTTATTTTCATTTATATGACATGCCCAGGTGACTTCGTCTATGCCATGCTTTAGTATCCTATATTTCAGCATTGCTGGTCTGGAGACCCAGATAAAGGAGGGTCGCGGTTGCTTCATATCCAGCAACAAACTGTTATTCCATCTTATGAACATGAAAACTGACCCCAATTAGTTGGAATCAAGGTTTAGCTGAGTTTAGTATGCTATGCGCAAGTAATCTGACTATTGGTTGCTTTATAGCCAGCGTCAAACTGTTGTTGCATCTTGTGAATATGAAAAGCCGACCAGTTGGGATCAAGGTTTAGCTGAGTTAAGTTTAGTATGGTATGCCAAGTGCCCATAAAAGAAATGTTTGGTATGCGCAAGTAAACTGGCTGCTGGTTTTTTTTTTTTTTTTTTTTTTTTTTTGGGGGGGGGGGGGGGCATGATCTTTATTTGCAACCTTGAACCACCTCTTGAATGCCGTGATTTACATTTTTGGCGGTTGTAGTCTTTCAAGCTTTGGTCTTGTGAGTCTGTGACCCATTATCCTTGCTCTGTTTATTCACTGGGTCTAATTTTTTCACCTTTTTCTTCTACACACGCTTCATTTCTCAATTATAGGTGTCTCGGACAATCAATTCCCGTTTGCACATGTAAGTCAGTTCTGATGTTATTTTTCTGCCAATGGATTATGTTAATGCGCCCGCGTAATCATATTCCTACATTGTGAATATAATGCTATACTGTGACCTATAAGTACATAATGCTTGCCTTGTATTTAGTCTCCTGGTGACCTATAAGTATGTAATGTTTGTCTTGTGTTTAGTCTCCTATTTCATTTTCATTTTCTTGAATGTCATGAATTCCTTTGTTGAATGCTGATCTTAGAGCTTTGTGTGTGAGCTCTCTGCCCATAGTAGTTCTAGTTTTAATAGCCTTTGAGGACTTGCAGACTTTCTTAGCTGTAGTTTCAGATCCCAGCAAGTGTAATCCATTCTTGATACAGAGTTTTCATCTGCAGCTGGGCAATAGCCATTCAATGGTTCCAAATGCTTTAGTTGCAACATTGTATGCCAACAATCACTTTTCCATGCCTTTGTATGCATTTCTCTCTGTTATGACCAATGACAGGTCCTTGATCAAAATAACCCTTGTTAATCCTTTACTCCTTGCCTTGATTTTGGTTATCTAATCATCCCTTACGACCCGTTCCTTCAGCAGAAAATGGTATCAAATCCTTGGATCTTGACCAACTTTTATCTTGCAACCAACCTAGGGGCGCCTGGGTGTTTGTACCACGTCTAGATACCCTACTTTGTTTGAAATGTATAACTTAATGAATGAACTTATTATATCTTTTATATATTTCTATTCATCTGAGGTAACTGAAATAGTAATATGTGAGATGATTGCATGTTTTGTACTTTTTTTTCATTGTGGGAAAGAGAAGCCCAACAGACTCAACATTATTGTATGGTTGTTGAGTGATTTATCTCATTGTCAAGTATAATCTTGTTCTATCAAACAAATACAGGTAGTTGAAACTTGCATTCCATGCTTTAGTTACATTTGCCACAATCTCCCCCATCTGTAGATGTTACTTTCAAAATGTTGAGTAACTTTACCTGTATTAATAATGCATTATTGCATGTTTTGCACGTTGTCCCAGGCAAAGATTATTAGCTGCCAGTGATGTGAAAGATCCCCCCTTTTTTTTTTTTTTTTGCTAGACACGGGTCGGGTTGGGTCGGATCTAAAACCAGTGCGGGTTGGACGGTGCTCAGGCCTACAGTCTAGGTTTCAGTATTTTTATTTTGCTGTTTAATCTTTGTTTCTTAATTTCCATAAGATCACGTACGTACGAGTAATATCGTCGATTATATTCCTTATATAATTAGAGACTACTACTTGGTTCCTTAATTGAATTTTCTCTGTTTTTTATTGAGTTTTTTTTTTTTTAATTTCTTGTGAGTTAATGCCCCAATCATCAATAATCTTACGCTTTAACATGATCATGATATGCTCCCAAGTCCCAGGCCAACACCTAATTACCGATACCGCGGTTCAAGATGATCAATATTATAATAATTTCTAATTTAATTTCTGCTTCCTGATGATCTCCTGATCATTATATGGTTTAATATATATATATATATATATATATATATGTCTCCCAAGTCCTTAATGATCCTGACTTCGATTTGATTAAAAAGGTGAAAAGAGCTCATAAATACAAAGGAAGTTACGTCAGATCATCATCCCATTCACCATTCTTTTATATATTTCACATATATTTAGAATAAAAACTCCATAAAACTAAATTTATCTTAAGTTAATATGTATAACTTTATGTTAGATTTTAAAACTATTAATTTAATCAGCACACCGTTAAAAGTAGTGTACGATGTAAAATGTTGAAAAATGATATATTGTTTTAAATTTTTATTGGTATAAGAAAAACTGATGATCACAATTAACCACGTTCTAATTATCTACATTCTTTTAAATCAAAATTTGAATAAACAATTTTTTCGAAGCAACTCTTCTCTCTCTCTCTCTCTCTCTCTCTCTATATATATATATATATATTTAAAAGAAAAGATCAAATTATAATATGACAAGAATCTGAAAATTCTACGTAAAGCACGTATTTAAAATAAGATTAGGATATGGATAAGAAGGCAGGTAAAGCTTTGGACATCTATAAACCAAATTTGATACTCTAACTTTTTCAATCCAAACGATATACACAATTAAGAATTATAACACCAAATTTCTAATTAAAAGATATGACATTATATTCATCTACTTTCTCAATTTAATTCTAGAATCTATTCTCTTTTCTCATTTTGGACTCTAACCCGCATGCATTACTCTCAAACTCCTCCTTCAAGTAGCATTTTTCCGCCTCCTTTACCAAGTCATGATCATGATCCACCTACTAATTCATCAGATCCAGTACTACCAAGTCCTCCAAGATCATCATCAAGAAACCACACATCTTTCCCTTTTGATTTTCCTCCGTTCCAAACGCCCGAAGTTCCTGGCCGTGGTGATGACAGTTGCTGGGAAGCAGCTGCAGATTGTGGCACGTGTTGGTACCCAAATAAATAGATGTCATCCGAGTTTTTGCTGCTACATCAATGTGAGGAAAGGCCATGATTGAAGGAGAATGAGGTCTTGGACAACGTATTTAGAACGTGTTGTTCGTGGAATGACAATAGGAAGGAATGGGGAGCTTCTTTGGAGCTCCGTCGACTGTCTGGAATAATATTATTGAAGTAGTATAGAACTACTATTTATTATAATTTATGGGACCCATTATATTCATAAATAAGGTCAAATGCACACTTGTGAAGTATTGAAACATCAAGTCCCTCACAGAATCATGCAAATCAAACTGCATGGTGACAAATATGCCTCGTATGAACAAAATTTTAGAATTGGAAGAATGTCTCATTAACAAATGCTATACGTTCAAATCAACCAACATGCTCAGGTGTAATTGAGGATCCACTTCTAAAATTATTTATATCCATGGCACTTTGGGGGGGGCAAAACGGGCAACAATAAATTGAATTACAGAATCTATAACCTGGTGTATACTTATAATACAAACACAAATTTCAGAATTATGCAGGCTTACCATCAACATCATGAGCCTACAACAGTGCGTGTAGTGGTCCGTCCAAGACCAAGACCCAAACCCACGGGGATGCCATCCGTTTTAGCTTTTCCATGATTATTATGGCTGCAATGAGAAGAATGAACATGGCCATGATGGGCTTTGCTGTTCGTAGAATTTACATTGATGACAACATGGCCATTGCCATTTGTTTGATGGCAAACCGCATCCCCATTTTGTGCGTTAGAATTCCTTGTCATATGCACCATTCCAATCCCCTCAGAATGAGTTGACTCTTCAATGTACTCTACATCTTCGTTGTAGCCATTGATCAAAAAATCTGAACAGTTCTTCCTCATCCCATGATCATAGGGGTTTCTGAACCGACCACCTGGGCCTCGAAGGTAGCTATAGCGCATTACATTTGCCATTTCATTCGTTGTAATGTTGCGTGATATCTACAGCATAAGAACAAAGGATTCAATACCAATCATTTACAAAACAAAGCATAGAGCTAAGGAAAATGCTCTATTCATAAAGGAATTATACAAAAGTAAATTTACACAAATGACATGACTTGATGTGGCTCGTCAAATTATAGTTACTTTCATTTTAAAATAGATCTAACAGATCAAATGAAGCCACATCAGTTTATGGGATTACTTTTGTGTATTCTCTTTGTGGCTGTAGCGCTCCTCTAGAACTAATATCATTTTTTTTTATAAGTAAAAATTTTATTCATCAAATGCAATAGGCGAAACCCACGTACACAGGATGTATACGTAGAAACTCCTCTAGAACTAATAGCATATCTATTTAAGTACTGCACTTTCTACCTTTCAGAGAGAAAGACGTCATAATCACTTACCAGACTATATCTAAACAAAGAAAAGCTGCGCGGAAACTAAGAGAAAGGTCTTCTTTTGTTCAAGTGAAGAAGAATGTTATGTTTTTAATGTTGATCTCTGCGCTGAGCTCATGCGTGTGCGGGCGTGAGTGTAAGAAAACGACATGGTCATTTAAAAAAGAGATAAAAAATTATTGGCAAATCAAACACACCCAATGGTTTTTAAGCCCATAAGTTTTGCCCTACTACTTATGGAGGTGGAAATGCAATTAGAGCTAGAACTCGTTGGAAATATGTTAAAACCAGTAATACAGAAGCACCAGTATCCCACCATTGGTAAGTAGTAATGAAAATAGGATCCTATAAACGACATACCTGAGAAGCTTGTACTAATGTTAAAACTGCCACACCAAAGAAGAGGAAGAACTCCACAATCAGAAATGACATGGCACCGACATGATTTGTGCCAACATAATTGATCCAAGCTCCAAAAGAATCAGGAGCGAATGGATCGGTCAAAAGTCCTGCAAGCATCAAATTATTTTCTTTCTGCAGAATACGCTAAGAAAGAATCTGGAAAAAGTAACTTCAATACAACTTCAAGCCTTAAACCAAGTCATAAACATACTTGTAAGAGTAACTGCACCAGTAATCAACATGGCCGAAACTTCTAGAACGAGGAACAAAAAGAAATCCCACTTGTTTTTCTGGAACCAGAAATGGATAAATAATTAAATCAGACAAAGTTCATCAATAAGGAGGACAACTGCATACCCACACAAAGGAAAAATAACTGTGACGATCTTTTTTTTTTTATAAGTAATCAAAGATATTGTATTCATAGAACTAGGCAAGGCCCAGGTACTGTGACAATCAAAAGCACAATACTAAGATTTAGTAAAAATCTTCATCATTCTTGCATGCATCACATTAAGCAGTGACATGGGGACAGAATCCCGTGATAAGAAATCCCCTACTCATAAATCGAGCCAATGAACTGATCAGAAAAATCCCAATGGAAGGACAAACATGGAACTCAATGACTGATCAATATCAAAGCACCTTGCCAATGCAATTGGATACCCAAGGGCAGTGATGGTCAAATTGCTCAACACAACGATCACAAGTGGAACAATGCTTTGCACGGAGAGGCCTGACAATCTAATGACAGTGAAAAGGGAGATCAGGTTAAGAAATGGTCACGGTCACAAGTGTCACAAAGGCTAACAAAGTCAGCAAGAGTTGCACCTTGCACGTTGCACAGAGCTGAGACCAATTTCCAGCTAGCAAAGCAGGGTTATTTATCTCTATCTTCAACAATGGTTCCTAGCAAAAAATAAACATAAAGGAATCCACAAATTAGTAAGAAACTATATTTAAAAAAATATTCTCATCGAAAAATAAAAATACAATGCTGAAGAAAATGCAAAGAGAATGACCTATAAAATTTATGGGCCAAAGAAGCACCAACAATGATATAAATGTGACTGAATCAGTGACAGATATGAAGCAAATAAGCCTGAATGAGAAAAGAAAAATACACACATCGTCTTTCATATTTTGTGCATCATGCACATTCATTCTGATGTAACCAGGATCCTTGCTGCAAAGGAAAAGGAAAGATCAACCAAAAATTAATGACATAAACCATGCACCTTTCCTTTCTAAAATGCTTGCATAAATACACAACAAACACTCATTCTATCAGCACATCACCATTGGTTACATATATAGGTGCAGTTGCATGTTAGTAGATGGTCAGTTATATACTTATCAAAAAAATAGATGGTCAGTTATGATATCTGGCGTGGACATCAGAACTTTAGTTATGATTACAGGATGGGCAGAAACATTTTATAGTTAATGCCAAGTTAATTAATTATCTTGGGTCCATCATACACAGAACATTCACCAGAGAAAATAGAATTTGAGTATGATGTTGCACAGCCACCATTGAATACCAACTTCAGCGAATAGTCTTTAGGACAGAGATATTGCCAATCATTGTGTATAAGACAAAAAAGGACAATGGGCAATTAAATTCCACATTCATTGACCAAAGAAACAATTGGCTGAAAGAAAGATAATTGGCAGAGAGAGAGAGAGAGAGATGTTCTAAAACTAGCATAAATAAGATTAGGAACTTAAGGATGTACAATAAGCATGGGAATAAAAGGAATTAAAAAGAGCAGCATCAACAACGGATACTTGATGCAACCGGTCTAATAGCTCCAATGTCACTTTCTAGCACTAACATACCTGCTACACCTATAAAACATAACTAGCCCAGCAGTTGCTAGGAAAACACCCAGCCATGCAAAAAGACCAGAGCCAGCAGTCAATTTTGGCAGATTTGATACTGCAGCCACAGTGAAGAAATAAATCATGGTTAGTATAATCATGATATGAGAACGGTAGTATTGATTTTTTGACACAAAGATCAGTGCAAATACCGATGATGACAGAATGAGTATAGGTCACCAACAGCACGAATATTAAACACCACAGTACAGGCGCAAGTCCTAATTTTGAAATTTTTCCAAGGCGGCCATTACCATCACAACGTTTGTCAAGGAGCCTTCTAGCATTTCCCTGCAAAATAATGCATGAGACATAAAGCTTCTTCCTTTTTCATCAGAACATAGAAGATGTAAACAGCCAAATTGCAGCCAATTCATAAGAATACTCTAAATACTTTTCAAGAAATCACCAAAAGAAAGGAACACTAAGCTAACTCAAAAGACAGAGTAAAGGTACAATCTATAAAGACCAAGTCAAGCTAACTTAAGATTTAAAATTAATCAAACAAAACTCAAAGTGATAAATTTTAGTGTTGAAGTAGAGACTTCAACGAGATGCATCAATACCTACCTATACAACAATTGAAAGAAGAGTGGTGGTGTATGGCAATGATAACAGATCTTTGAAACAGAAGGTCCAAAATATGCAGCATACACTCTAGTTTTAAGTATTTCACAATTCCATAGCTAAAGCTCTTTGAATGGCCCAAAAGTCTTTTCTTTTCTTTTTTTTTTTTTTTTTTTGCTCAATCAGAAAGAATGCTTTCAAATGACCCCAAAATCCAAAATAAGAAAGGCAAGATAGCTAGAGTCTGCAATACTAACAAAGGAATATTGTTGCAAACATATAGGACCATTAATTTGGATGTTTAATCATCGGTGGTATAAATAATAACTACGAATGAAAAGGGCTCCATTAACTTTAAATTTTTCAAGTGCAGAAAAATTTCCATAGACACCAGCTCAGAGACAAAGTCATTCAAGATGCGTAGCACATTGAGGCCAAGTACTAAAGTGTTTATAGCACCAACATGGTATAGACAACCATAAAAGTATTAAAATACCCTCGCTCATGCACTCAAAACTAGAATTCTTACTGAAAATCCAAGACAGTTTAGTTTTCTGGAGAGTCATTTAATGCAATTCAGGACCCACAAACACCAAGAAGAGCATCAGACAGAAAATGTGCCAAATTATAACCCTTGTGAAAAGGACTTCAATTCAGCCACAGATTGAGGATGAGATTGAAAACCTCAGCTCTGGTAAGAAACATATTGAGGATGAAACTATTTGTCAAAGTATCATTACTAACCAATTTAAAAGTGTTTTTGGTTATTGAGCACCTACAAGGAAAAATGCAACTTGTCTGTGATTCTTATCAGAAGCAAGCTGGGCTGGCGTCAGTCCAGTGTTATCAGTCACCACTAAGTCTTCCTTCTTGCCAGCCTGTACTAACACTGTGCAGGCCTCTAAGTTACCCCTGATAGCAGCCCAATGGAGAGGAGTGCAACCTGAAATTACAAAGAGGAAACAAAAGTAGCAAGTATAATTATTGATTTGCCAGAGTATATTTTGCTCCTCTTATCTACTAGAGAAAGTTTTATCCAGGAGAAACTTTATAATCATCATTAAACTTACCCTCTTTATCTTGGCGACCCCTGTATGCATCCAGGAATAAAAGAAGACGTATACAGTCTGCAAAACCTTTATAAGCAGCCCTAAAATTGACCAATAAAATGATAAATTCTTCTGATCTCTAAATAAATAAGAGCGTACACAACTCTCTTGACATGGGAAACATTTAAGATGATTAAGCAAGGACTACAAATTAAGGTTAAAGTACCATACGCCAAACTTATCAACCGTGTTGCCCACATAACGTCATGTTGCATCACAGCACATCAGCCATGAACAGAAAGGATGATGGTATTGAGAAAACATATTTCATATATGGTAAATCCAACATAAGAAACTCAATGGGTTAACACTAGAGAAGAAGGATGCATGATTGATCGGATGTCAACAACACCCAAAAACAGGAGGAAAAGTATAGTTCTATCCCAGTCAATAGGGATCCAAACCTATAATCAACCTAGAAGTTTCTACATGACATTCACAAATTAAGTGAACCATTACATTACTGTAATTGAACGTGGACCACAACATTCAAAGATTTTAATTTTTGGCAAAAAGAGAAAGAAAGTAATAATGAAAATTCTCGTACCAGTGTAAAGGACTTCTTCCATCATTATCAGGAATATCGGGGTCAGCATTCCATTTCGAAACAATGTAATAAAGAAAGGCTGTCTGACCATATTGAGCTGCAACATGTGTTGCCTGCAATCAAGTCAACAATGAAGAACACTTGATATGCGCTGTCAAGAAAATTTCCGGGCCTTAAACATAACATCTAATAGTAATAAAACTGAGAACATGGATATCATCCAAACTATAATACAAGAAACAACAGAGTCATTTACTCTTCTAATTTTTGTTACATATAAAACACATATCCTAAGAGTCCATGACAGCACATACCAACAAGATAACGATAACAATAATAATCGAAATGAAACTTAACATATAAGTAACTTAAACAAATGATTATCCTAGTTTATCTTTCCATAAACAGAAAACTGGGTGCATTTCCACAATGGGAGAAATGTGCATCTCAATCACAACACAGACCTAACTTTTGATCAGCCACATCAAATAATCTAGTATCAGAAGGATTCAGTTGGGTGAGTCACAGTGTCAATAAAGTTCTTTACCTTGAATTAAGGAAAATCTGAAATTAGGAAATGAAAAGCTGGCCAGGATACTCACACGTGCACATGTCACCCCAAATTCTATCTTTCAGTGCCTAATGGCAGACGCTTGGATATCAACTTTACATGTGCCTTCTATTCTGTAGATTTCGTTTTAGATGAAGAGGAACCCTGGAAACCGTGCAAACGCAAAATGTATTTTATCTGATTAAACCCAAGACCTGTGTATCTCGGCCCCATCACACAAATCAGGTAAATAATCGGCTTTTCACCGATAGGACATGGCCCTAAAAATTGTTCACACCCAAGGGTTCAAACCTTAGACTCGGGGGTAGCATTCCCCCAACACCAAGGCCCATTATCACTTGAGCCAACCACTAGGGGTTAAGTAGATTTCTTTTAACCTCATCATAATATAATTTCTTGTCATTCAGTCCCAGCTTTTACTCCAAGATAGGAATTATTCTCCTACTTAGAATATTTTTTCAATACATATCAAATAGAGTCGCACTCACAGTAAGTATGTATAATGAGAAAACCTGGGGAGCTGTTGGGCTAATAAACATAGAAGAGCAGACCACCACTAATTAGTTAACACCTAGGCTTTCCATCTAAGCTATCTTGTGTTGCACTACATCTGACTATTGTAGATTAGCAGAAACCCTTCGCACCCCCTCTCTGCCTTCACACCCCCCTCTCGCACCCCCTTCTCTGCCCCATTGCACGGCAGTTCACACCCCCCCCCCCCCCCTCTCGCACGGCACCCACCTCTCTCGCCTTCGTACAATTGGAACCCACACGCCTTTGTCTCCTCTAGCGACACAGAGGCTAACCGTGTTCTGTTTCTGCTTCATTTTCTTCTTTGTGAACTTGCATTTACGTCATCTGCAAAAGGAAAAGATAATCGATGGGTCTGATATTGGAAGGGGAAGAGAACGACCCAGTTTTGCTTCTACATTGTGATATTGGAAGGGGAAGATAATCAATGGCATTTTCAGATCCCATAGCAATACAATACACTTGTGATTTTCTCTTCTACATTTTAGCAAACACCTTGTATGCACAATGTGTTCTCCATCGCAGCAGGCCTTCCATGTTTCCATCATCCTTTTCCTTGATACAAACAGCCAACCTTCATACCTCCAACATAAACCCTAATACTTCAATCCATCAAAATAGAAACAGAGAAATTGAGAAATTTTCCAGGAGACCATCATCATCTTCTTCTTTTTTCTTTTGTTAATTTAATCCAATTCCATTGTTCTATTTACTTTACTCATGTGTTTTTAGAAATTGGATATGAAATTTATTTACTTGCTTTTTGCTGGAGTTTGAACGCCATATGATGCTTCTCTCCAGCCACCTCCAAAGACTTATACAAATTGAATTTTGTAAACCCAATTGATTTATAGTCAAACCCAAGAAAATATAGATCAAATTTTCTCCAATAGAAAACCAGTGATTTTTTTCACCAAAAAAAAAATGACAAAATATCAGGAAATTTCTCTGAATAATGTCAAAAAGGGGAAGAAATAGAGATTTATGTACAGATTTACAGAAATCACATCTCTTCACCGAAAGCAATATTCTAAGGTTTTTATTATTTGTTGAATTCCATCACAGTCCGTGCCGGCCATTTGAGTTGCCGTCAGGGATTATTTTTTCAGTCGAGATCTTCGTTTGGGTTGGGATGGAGTGGAAGAAAGGGGCAGCGAGGAAGACGAACAGAGGAAAACACGAGGTACTCTTGGGCAAAATCAGTAGGGCTGCTTTTGATTAGAAGTGTTTCTGTGTGGTGGAACCTATTTCTCTTATGGTGTATTATCTTACATGGCAAGCAGTGATTGGAGGGATGCTCTTCTATGTTTATTAGCCTGACCGTCCCGCAGCGGCTTTGATGTATAATTGGCATTCCAAGAAAGAATTCTTTGTCCTTTTGTTGACGGAAAAGCCAGGCAGAAAGCCTATTGTCATATCCTGAAGTAACTAAGGGCCTGCTCGGTTGCTGAAGATTTTTTTTTTTTTTTAAGTAAAAATGTATTAATATTAAAATCAACAGGCATAACCTATCCAATACACACCAAGCCTGATTGGGACAAAACAAACCTCCCCAAAGCAAAGCAAATACCTGTAACTACCCCAACTCCTTGTTTCCCACGAGCCCGATAGGGACAAAACCTATCCAATATACACCAAGCCCTATTGGGACAAAACACACCTCCCCCAAGTAAAGCAAATCCTTATAACTACCCCCAAACCCTTGCTGAAGATTCTATATCACCCATGTTACACACTTAAGGTTTTTTTTCCTATATATAATAATTCTCGAGGGTTAACCCCTAGGGTTTGGCTCAAGTGGTAAAGGCCTCAGGCTTGGGGGTATGCTCCCCCAAGGTCTAGGGTTCAAATTCCATTGGGTGCAAACAATCTCTAGGGGCCATCAGACTGGGGGATTTTTCTCTTGAATTACCCGAGATGCACTTGTGGGAAACTCCTTGCCGAGGGCTTGTGCTCCCCAGGATTAGCCGGAACGTTGTTTCCGGACACTCGGTGCCAATCAAAAAAAAAATTCTCGAGAGTTTAAACTCACAATGCTTAGAATTTAAATTTGTCTTTTAGACATTAATATATTTTATATTAAAAAAAAAACTGACTGTATAAGATAATGCCAAACACACTCATTAGTAGCTATAGAATCAGCAATGAAAATTATAATTAATTTTTTACATGAAAAAAATACCCTTGAACATTGATAAATTAGGGTAAAATACAAACATTTCCTTTTTCCCCCCTCAAATCAACTCTACCAAGTTACTTTTTGGGTAAAAAGTTGAATAAGTGTAATGTTAGTAGTTCTCGCAAAAACAAAAACAAGATATGTAACTACTGACATTCCCTACCTTTTGGTTCAAAAGTGTGGGTATTGTTCGGGGCTTTGACCAAATTTTCATGAACTTTCAAAATTAGCAATTCTCATCCTAAATCCATGTGTAGAGCACACATGTGAAAAGCAATTTCCAATGTTTATCGTTGTCGTCTCTAATACATAAGGATCTTTGCCTGACTTAAAGTAACTATAAACAATTTTACCTTGGCTCATAAACAATCTGCAATTGCTAGCATAATGATTAAGCACAGTCGTAAAGAAGTTCCCATGATCCTCATCAGAAGTTTTTTTTAAAAAAAATAAGTTTCTAGTGATAGATTTTTTAAGAATTTGACAAATAAGTGGGATCTATTTCTCATCTATGATATGCATTACAGTCATTCCAGTCAATGGTAACAAATGAGACACCTATAAACACAATCATGGTCAACAACCCAATCCTCCAGTTTACAAGTTACACTGAATTCTTCATTGCCCAAAAGACACAACTGTAAGACAAATGATCAAACTACATTAAGGCATGGCCTTGAGGAGTGATGAGCTTACATCAGATTTCTTAAATGTAAATGTTAGTTTTTAACAAACACTTGGTTGGGTATAAGAATCTGACTCCACATTTCCTGCCTATTACATGATTTCCTGTTAAAGAGGAGCTTCCATCCAATTTTCAAAACCTTCTTCAAACAATGCAGAAAGTTTACCACTATCCAGAGAACATGACCCCCTTTACCTCTTATAATCAATAGTCGGCACAGATAATGAGATCCTTAGGTCAGAGTTCCCTTTTTTTTTTGTCTTTTTTTTTTTTTTTTTTTTTTTTGTTGTTGATAAGTTCCATATTAAATTTATTACAAAGAAAAACATGTTGATATGTCAAGCAAAGAGCAAGAATATTTAAGATCTAAAGAAACAAGATAGAACCAACCTGATAGCCATTCATATCAGCAGCATTCACCCGTGCACCCTCCTGGAGTAAAAGCTCTGCCACTTGGTTTGCACCTCGAACAGCACTCCAATGTAATGCAGTTTGCCCAGTATGATCTGTCACATTTATGTCGCCTCCATGCTGGGAATTGATAAACCTCTAACTAATCAGCCAATCACTAAATCTCTCCAATCAAATTAAAAATTCAAAAAAGTCTTCCGCTAAAACTTAGCATTATAAACTGATTTCTTTTTGCAAGACTGCGAATGGGGGGAAAAGGTCAAGCTAAATTAACATAAATATCCAAGATAACCTAAAGCCAATTCAATAACCCACCATGTAACAAGACATCTAAATCCTATGAAAACCTATTAAAGAAGCAACCGACACGACGCCCCATTTATATACCAATCCAGTTAAATCAAATAAACCCACAACAGAAAAAACACACACAACCTCAGTTATACAAATCTGATCATATGCGACCTCATTCACCAATGACCCGTGTCAATAGAGCTCGCTAAAGTGATAACCGAATCCTAATCAGAAAACTTATCCAAAACCAAAAGAACACCAAAGAACTCAATAATCACACCAAATAAACCCGATCAATGATTCCCCTATAACGCAAGGCTCAACCACATACTGAGCAAACTCATATCCAGAAAACGCAAAAAAAAAAACATTAAAGAACCAAAGAGAGAATTGCACGGCAACCTCAATAATATACTGAGCAGCGGCAGTGCGGTTGTTGAGCGCAGCCCACTGAAGCGCGTAGTAGCCGAGACCGTCGGGCTCGGACACGGAGCAGCCCTCGCACTCCACCAATCTCTGAAGCTTCTCCAAATCCCCGTACGCCGCCGCCGTGTACACATCGTCCCGCATACTCTCTTCCCGAATCTCGTTGGCTCCGACGCCCCGGAAGAACTGCCGGCGGCCGAAGACAAAGCCGACTCATGGTCACGGGATTCGACTTCGTCAACAACCTCGATCTCCGATGACATTTTACTCAATTAGAGCGAGATCGTTCGAGAATCTGGGAGTGGAAATGTGGAATACAGGAATTTAATTTAGTTGACTTTCTAGGGTCTTCTTTTTTTTTTTTTTTCCTTTCCTGGATTAGAAATTGGGCACTAGGTATCCTAGGGTTTTTCTGAGAAAGTGGGGGAGACAGAGTTCGGGTCTTTGCCGTCCGTGTTGACTCAGACAGAGAGAGAGAGAGAGAGAGATCACCTGCCTATGGATATCCGTCCGTAGAAGGCAAATAGGCAATTTCGAGGTTTCTCCAATATATTTCGAGCCACTTACATTTCTCCTCCATCTATAACGTCTCCGTCTATCGTTAACTCTAGAATTTATTCTTTCTATCACACCGTTGATGCCATCAATTTTAATTTATTTTAAGATAATAACTAATTAAAAATATTTTTTGTTTTCTTTTAATTGAAAGTACTAAGATGGAAATAAAAACATATGATATGATATGGAAAACTCGCATTTTCGCGCACCCCTTGTGCACGAAACGTGACCTGACAAAAAATTAAACTCTGCGTTTTGGTGTGGGATTGAAAGAAAATGTCACCCTCCTTTGTCCATTCCCCGGTAGCATCCTTCCCCTTCTCTTCTTTTCCAATCTTCTTTTTTCTAGTTTCCTCTATTGCCGCAGCGAATGGATCAAAATATTTTCTTATGACACGGTGATAGTGTTTCTTGGACCATCAATTTTCCCTATGAAATCCTTGATCTTGGAGACCTTGGAGATGAATTGCACACTGAATTGTCATTAGCTCCGATGCCAACTTGTAATCAAGGTGGTGTCTTTAGAGGCTTTCTGCCATCGAAGAGCTCATCCGCAGACAAAGAAGTTCGCTCTAAGTGCCCACTAAAATTGAACTCAAAATATTCACCACCATCGTTTTCGTTATCGCTTTTGCCATTGTGGGTAGCTTTAAATTTGGGAATCTTGAGCCTTTCTTCCTAGTTAAAGGGGATCAAGGAGGCTAAGCTTTTGGGGATCACATCGTGGCTAGCAAGGGCGTTGAAGTAGAAATTTCCAAATCATTGAGGGTTGGAGTGAGCATTCATGTGTGGAGAGGAGCAGGAGCTGTCGAAGTTGAAGTTCACAGGAGCCACTAGTACTACAACTTCCATCTCCACTATCGAATTAATTGGCTTCGTGTGCTTGAGGGTTTGTGGTTGTTTGATCGAGAAGGTTAGGGATGGTCGCACTATGAGGATTTATACTGTATGCGCTGTGTGTGTGTGTGAGAGAGAGAGAGAGAGAGAGAGAGAGGTATTTCCCATCGAGTGCAGGCAAAGGAGAGCAATTGACCCGAGTCCGTCAAGTGCAAAGATGGGAAAGATTTGGGGGTAGTTTGTCGTCTTCGTGTTTTTCATTTGGACGTGCGAGCTTGCCACGTCAACGGTGTGGGCAAAATGTGCACGAAAGTACTTGACCGTAGCGGGATTATTATTATTATTATTTTTTTTTTTGATAAAATGGATATTTCCCTTCATTAAGAGATGACTTATAAAGTTAACTTAAAAAATAAGTCAATTACAATCGTTAGTAACTTTTCAGTACACTTTCGTGACTGACATGGTCTAGTCCAGACGGTAAATCTCTAAAGACCTAGATCTTAGAGAAACTATCACTTCTATCCACGACAGAGGTTACAAAACCCCATACCCCGACTAAGCAGGATAGGGTATACCAAACCCCACCAAAACCTGTTAACGCGGAGGGGGGACTACAACTCCATTCGAACCAAAGTCCGAAGACACTACTTTTTTTTAGATTTTTATTTACCTAGGAACTACATTACACAAAAGAAACTACAAAGAAAACACTGCACAAAAACAAAAAAACAGTGCACAGAGGCTGTTGTGGTGCGTGCAGTACACTCACCACTCTGAAAAGAGAACCGACAGTCGACCTTGGAGATCCCGGACTCACAAACTCCAGAAACGCCGCGTGTGGTGTTGGCAGAGGGCTCCCAAGTGATGCGTGAATGCCACGCGCCGAACGACGCTAGAACTTCAACCCACACTTGCGGGCTACTCGCCGCTCCGTTGGTGCCGCATTCAGTGGTCTTGAAGATCGGCAATTGGGCAACACTATGGCGGGGCGCGTGCTGGCCTGTGGGCGGCTAGAAGACGCAGATCTGCGATTCTCTCTTATTTCGTCTGAAAATACACAAAAACAAAATACTACATAGAAGAGAAGGGAGGGAGGGGAAGGGAGCCGAAGCTCCCACCCCTCTAGCGGGATCTGAGAAGGAAGTTTTAGAGAGAAGGGAAAGAGTTTTAGAGAGAATTTTTAGAGAGTTTTGTAGCGGGATTAAAGATGATATAATTATAACGAATAGATTTTATTTATGAATGTAAAATATCAACTTTTTATAATTTGGGGATTTAATATCTAATTTTTGGTAACCTAAGATCTTATTAGATTTTAATTATTTTGAGAATTTAGTTTCGGAGTGGTTTGGATTTAGAAATGAGTTGAGATGGGTTGAAATGGTTTGTAAATAGTAGAATAGAAGTTGAATTATTTATTATATTTTGTGTAAGAATTTGAAAAAGTTATTTTAGGATTTGAAAAAGTTGAATTATTTATTATTTTTTGTGTGAAAATTTTAGAAAGTTATAATAATGAGATGAAATGAATGGAGATAAGTTGAAGTGAATTTTGAATACAAACAAATCTTTTATTTATTTCTATGATACAATCAACACCATGCATCATCGCGTGAACAACAAACGAGAGAGATGCGACTTTAGGAAGTAAGACAAATTGGCGGAGACCAGGACAAGATTTTTTTTTTTTTTTTTTCTCTCTCTCTTGAAATGCAGGATAAAATTGATAGTTCCATAATAAATTTAGAGAAATATTATAATTATAAAAAAAAAATGATAGAATAAAATTTATAAATTGATATATTTCATATAATACATTAGATTTATTTGATAATAAAAATAATTTTATAATCTAACCTATTACATTAAATCATATCAATTTGTAAGTATATTTTTATAGAATCTCATTGTACTTAAAGTCTTTCTTGTAAATTTAATAATATAAATTAAGAAGAGTAACGGCCTTTTGGAGGGAGGGGGGAGAGAGGCACGAGGATGCAGAGGTAAGGTGGTAAGTATGCAAGTTGAAAGGAAATTAAAATTGCCAACAATAATATAATGAATTATTGTCAAAATCAACTTGATATAAAAATAAAGTTTATTTCATTAAATATTCAATGCTCAAAACTTTGAGCATTGAAAATGAGTAGATCTGGTAAAGGGAAGGGCGTCTCCCATTTAAAAACTATGGCATGCCACAATTGCGTGACATTTGATTCTAACATATGGTAAGAAAAATATTATCAAATTTTATTTGTTATGGAAATATTAGTATTCATCTTGAATTTTGTCATCTATAATAATACCATTCGATATTTTGCATTTTCAATGGCTTTTATATGAAGTGATTGATTTATAAAGCCACTTAAAATATAATTATTATTTTTAAAAATTAACTTTTTAAATATGTATAATTAAAACATTATGGACAATTCAAAAAGAACAGAAAAATAAAGACGTGGATTAAACAATGAAAACATAAAAAGGACGACTAAAACAACAAAAGAAAGATGAAAAACAATCATAAAATTAAAAAACTTAAATGAAAAAGAAAAAGAATAAAAGATCCAGGATCATAAGTCATTGGTCAGTGTGATAACTGATAAGGGATAAAATCCAGGATAAAAAGTAACATTATTCTTCCTTACAAGTCTATAACATGAACATAAAATACCACAAAATACCACCTGGTCTAAAATCTTTGGAATGATGATGAACAAACTACAAGAATCTCCAATTAAACTTTGAAAGTTTAATGAATTTGGTAATAAGGAACAAACTCCATTCAAATCAATTCAAGAAAATCCAAAAGTTCTCCCCAAAAATTACAAACTAGGAACTGAAACCGAAAAGGCTATAAATTACAAAGTCATGGGGCAAACCCACCCAATCAGGTATTATTGCAGCTGCTTAAATAACAGATACAAACAATTTACTGTGTGAGAAACTACTGTAAACGGGGGAGCAATATTGATGGTGAAGGCAGAAACTAACTAAAATGCAAATCCCTGCGTCTCCATCTTGTCCCCACCATGCAATGATGTTGAAACTCGTATTCTTAGAACAATTACATACGGTACAATCCTACAGCTAGAAGTGACCCTTTTTTTGTTTCTGAAAAATACAAGGTTGAAGCTGAATGTTAAAGCAGCAAGGAGCCTGCAGAACAAATAAAAAAAAAAAAAAAAAAAAAGCTTACAGACAAGCAATTGAAGCCAGAGGACATCTAATTGAAGTTCATAACATGACATGACAAGTGGAAGTTGGAGACAGAAAAAAAATAAACAGCATCAACTATTAAAGACAAACACTCCTTTTCTAATGTGGACAAGTTGCATTTTTTCAATGTGGATAAGAAATCCACCATCAGTTCAGAAAATATTTTTTTGATAAGTTAAATATAGAGACAATACAATGAAAAGTGTTTTTAGTATATAAAGGATTGGGATAGGTCAATAAAATAAAATGAAATGATGAGAGAACTCGATAGAATGCAAAGAAGATGCTTCAAAAATTATATAGACAATAGATGCATTTGACCACCACCCTTCTCAGTTTTTCAATCCTGGAATTTGCTTCCCTAAGAGAACCTTATGTAGAAGTAGGGCCAACCCTTGAGGCAGGCAACATAGGCGGTTGCCTAATGCCCCCACCCCATAAAACAGATTTTGAAATATTTATATTTAATGTAATTTGTTATTCATTGAAATAAAAATAGAAAGGCCTCGTTTTAAACTTTTGTCTGAGGCCTCAATTTATAGTGGGCCACCTGTGTTGAACCATTAAACAAAGAACAAGAAAGGACTAAAACCCTGAATTTTACAGGTACAACATTTGATTGTGATAAAGCAGATGCTGTGAGGAAAACTACAGATTACAGTCAGTGCTTTAAGAACTTTGAGCATGACATAACTCTGGGTTCTAGAGCTACATAATGGTATATTCATATAGTGGGCAGACATCTCATAATATATTCAGCATTATAATTTTAGTTAAAACATGCAAGTAAGAGCATTACGCACCTCAGTATGATATTCTATATATTCCAGGCAAAGGAGCAGTTGAAGCTCCTATTGAACAAATGAAACTCATGCATGCACTAAGGCATGATAAATTTTTGAAACTCGCCGTCGGAATAATGGTTCCAGCCGAAATGAAGGAATTTCATTCTGCCACTGTTTAGCTTCGTACATCTCATTCCATGCCTGCACTATCTCATCAATTTTGAACCCTAGACCTGTAAAGAGCAGATTATTTCCAATATACTTATAATAATTAATTTCTAGAGCAGAATTTCAAATCAGTACAACATTCTACCTTCTAGTGCATTATCATTTGAACAGTGGTTCTTCACCATGACAGCTACATCTATTGGAGAAGCTCCAGCAAGCTCAAACTTCTCCATAGCAACTTCCAAACACTCATGCCATACTGGCAGTCCTAATTTGAATTCCACAATTGATCGCTCGTAGAGCATGGTGCCCCATAAGACATTTATCTGAGACCTTATATTTGCAGCCTGCTCCACAGCTTCCTGTGGTGATATATCTTTAAGTAATCCATCCAACCCCATTTTCTGGAACTGAGTTTTTGCACCCTTAGGCTCTGAAAGTTCACTTTGGCGTCGCTCTTCCAATTCTTCCCAGATCTGTATACCTTTCTCCATGTTGTCCTCAGCATTGTTATACAGCTGTAGAATTTCTGTAGAAGGGCATGTTTCCAGATCAACATTGCAACTAATTGCATAATACCAATGAAGTTTTGCCAGCTCAAACTGCTGCTGCCCAAGAGCTAGAAAGCCTTCATAGAAATCTGGTTTGATTTTCAGTGCTTCTTCATATCTCTTTCCTGCTTTTATATATTCTTTTTGTGCCCAATCATATGCAGCTTTGATCTGTGCAAGTATATGTTCTTTTGAAGCATCTTCTGTGACATGCACCCTCTTCCTTGCCCTTGACATGTGTACATTTCCCCAGTTGAACAATGCTAAAGCCGCCATCTCTTGGAACCTTGCTCCTGCCATGTCGAAAAGGTGTTGTGCTTCTTCACTTGTAACTGCCTCCTCCATGGCCTCAGAATAGAGCTTCAGCCCAACTACGTGAAGATCCAAGTATGTGTCAGATTCAAATCCAACATGGTTCTTGAACAGCTGTGCAAATTGGATTATCCAGTCTTCAATGCAAGATGACACCTTTAATTCCTTGCTTTTCACCGCGTCACCATTTTCAGCTATATTACTATGTGTTATGCTAGGCTTCTGCACCTCCTCATGCAGTCTCTCAAAGAATGGGTCTTGCTCAGGGTTAACGTCTACCAAGTACAGCCTGAAAAAACCCTGTGATTCTGCTGATGTTTCAGCCCACTGCAGTTCTTCATTACTAGTAATTGTAATCAAATCACCTTCTTGGTCCCTGTATTTGATAAGAACTGCTCTCGAGCTTGGAAACCGATCATGGACAACCTCCCTCAGTTGCAGAAGGCTACAATTAACTGGCAACTGAGCCCACCTTATGTCCTCCCCAAACACTAATTTCACAGTTTTCGTAGGCACTTCTTCCTTTACACTACGAATTTTCTCCTCTACAACCACCTTAACTTCAGCCTTCTTCTCCTCAACCTTTTCCTCAGCCACCTTCTTTTCACTCACAACCTTAGCCTTCTTCTCCTCTACTTTGTTGCTCTTCTTCTTCCGCATCTTTGCTTTAGCTACTTTTGGCTCTGGCAAGGCAAATGAAGGTTCAACATAATCTGGAGGCAACTCAATTACGGTATCATTTACCTTTAATCCTCTCTTCTCAAGTGCCTGCTTAACCCTTTCTGCAATCTCAAATGCCATGAGATTATTTGGCTCTACGTTCAACACAGTACTAACATCTCTCAGAGCCAAATCCAGCCTGTTCAAGGCCTCATAACACCTTGCCCTCTTCAACAGTGCCTTACTGTACCTAGGCGTAACTTCAAGTGCCAAGTTGCACTCATGGATTGCCCTAGGGTACTCACTCAGTCCCATCTGCATATAGCAAGCAGCCATGTTACTACGAAGATAGGAAACGTCTATATGATTTCTCGGAAGCAATTTGAGAGCTTTTTCATATTTCAACATAGCTCCTTCATGGTCCCTCTTCTGAAACAACTTGTTCCCCTCCTCCTTCAATTCTTGAGACATTGAAATAAAAATGGCTGTATCCTTATCATAGCCTTTTGAACTGCTCTCCCCAATTTTGTTTTGCTTTGGACTAGTATCAGATGACGTTTCTCCTAGCTGTTTCTTTTTCTTTCCACTATGCTTCCCCATTGCAAAACCCAAGAATCTGCAGAGTATAACAACCCCAACCTTTCGCAAGGTGGGGAGAGGGGGGTTAATTGTAGGACTTTACTCCCAAAAGGAACACCAAGAGTTCAATCCAATCCAACACACGGAAATTGAAGAATACCTACTTATTGAAACCAAGTTCTTATAAAAGATAAGCAAAAGGCATAGTTTCCATAAATTGTAACTAGGGAAGTCCCCAAAACCGAAAATAGTTCATTCTCATGAGATAATTACAGAATATCGAGGAAGACAGTTCTCCTATGCATTTCGTTTAGCATATTTGAAAGATTTTGATCTATAAAGGATCTGGAAAAACTTGTATTAGGTTTCTAAGTCAAGTTCCTTAATTCGGCAGAAAAAGAACTACTCTAGTAAAGGAAAAACATAAGAGCCATATAGTTAATGGGCTTTGCCTCGTAAAGGTAAAACATATAGGCATAGTTTCTTTTCTAAGTCAAATTCATCTGATTTTTATATATTTTGTTTACGAGAAAATAAAACCATTTCAATGGGCTTTGCCTTCCAATTTCCGTTTCCCTGCATACCAAACAGATTGTTGATCTAAACTCTCACTTTTATTGGAACACATTTCAATCAACTGGGGAACGTCCGAAAAATCCAACAAAATGTAGAAAACACATACCGTAGCAGAGAGGTTTCCCAATCAAAACAATTTATCAACGAGAGCCAAACCAAGTTTCGTTCCCATTAATCACTAAAAAATCCTGGCAATAACAGAAAACAGGAAACCAAAATTTAGAAAGGAAAAAAAAAAAACTTTCCACGAGAATGCTCGAAGATCCTTTCAGTATTAATTCGATAACATCGCAAAAAGAAATTTAGAGATTACCTATTCGCCATAAGCATGCTCCCAGGTAAAATCGTTGCTCAAGGATAATCGAGATCCCTAGACGCAAACGAGGAATCTATTCGTCTTGCCCTAATTCTAGTCGTAGGAAACTCGTGAGTGCTTAGCAGAGCACCATATCTCTAGATTTCACATGCCAAGTACCATATCTCTCAAGGCACCGCCGTACCAATTTGCTTGTCTCTTCGTGGAGAAGTAATCCTGACTCCTGATTGTGCACGCTTCTGTCCAAATTATTAAACAAATGACACGTGTACAACATATATTCCTATCATTTCATTTTTACTAACTAGAAAATAAATCTTATTAATGAAAAATATTTTAAACACAAAAAATTATATAAAAATAAATTAAATTTGACTTATTATAATATGTAAGTAAAATTATTTTTATTATAAAATAAATCTAATAGATTTTATAAAATTATATGAATTTATAGATTTATTTTTATATAATTTATTTATATATATATATCAATTTTTATCAATAATATGGTACAATTAAATTTAAATATATATATTGATGACGTGGGACCATCTCATGGCAGAATCGTTAAGAACTCACCGGACCGAAATTCCCAAAGAACTCATCCGACTGGACGTCACCTCCTTTTTCTTCCATAAGCTATTAATAACTTCTGATTGTCTGGGGATATTGGAACATCCTTGTCCAGTCTCAACTCACGAGATAAGCTATTGATTAATGAAAATTAATTTGTACTTACGTTAACTTTTTATAAAAAAGTGTACTCTTATCTGTAAATAAATTATTATTTTTTAATATAATCTACTTTTTTATAAATATCGGTGTCTATTTTAACTTGTAGTACGTATCATTACTTTTTGATTAATTTCTTATTGTTTGGAACATCCTCGTACGTCCAAATTGCCAAGATACGGCTTCAGCTCCAACGAGTTCAAGTTCAAAACAACAGACCCATGTACGTGTGAAAGTCAAGATCGACATGCAGAACGATTAGATGATAAAGTTGATACTGACAATGATTGTATTTGCTTTGCTTTGAAATAATCCTATTGCTATTGATTTGAAGGACCTTACCTTACTTGTGTTTTAAGAGAATGATGCCTTTACAGGTCCAAGGTGTCTGCAATATTGCTTAATTAGTACTATTGAAGTGTCTACTAAAAAGGGTCAAGTATTACTACTGATTCCTAATGCATTCCTATCAGCTTGGTACGAATTGGGCATTGATCAATAGCTGCTTGATCGCAGGCTGATGGTTGGCATTAATGCCCCCCAAATGTCTAGACAAGGCTGGCTCTAGTTGTGCTTATTAACTAGATGGCTTTTGAAATTATAGAAAGGGCAGCTAGCTTGACAAGGGTGTTATTGAGTAGAATAAACTATCTAGGATCAAAACATAGGTACCGGCAAAAGAAAATCTAGGAACTTCATGGAGTAGTTCTGCTTTAGCCATTGTAGATGCCAACTATGCCAATATCTTCAAGGGCCTAGTAATTCATGTGGGGTAGGTTTGTTGGTTATATCTGTTTTATATTTTCAATGTAACTTTTGGTGAAGATTGTTGGTTAAGCACTCCACTACCCCAAACTTGTTCTAGATGGCTAGGAAAAAAGAAAAAGAAAAAGCCGTGCAGGGTCCGTGTGTTCTCCTCGTCTCAAGTATAATGCCAAGATGCGAATACAAGACAAGGCCCACCGATCACATGCAAACCTTAAAAAGCTAGGCTACGCAATTGTGAAATTGCAAGCACAACTTTCGATAATTGATCACACCCGACACCAGTAGGCATTTATATCTGACAAATTTCAGTGCAAGGGTTGTCTAACGGAGGTTAGGTTCCAACTTGAGCTTTTCTTTCGGGCGTTCTATCTGACAAGTTATTGTATGCCACACTAAAGACAACTAGATAGTTCAGCTCTGTTAGCTAAGGGGGGATAATACTATTCAAGCTATTATGGGATAGATCCAAACAATCTATCTATGTGAGAATATCAAATGTTGAGGGTAGTACTGTTCATACAGGCCGGATATTTTTCTGACCCGATCTAAAATCTGGAAAATTGGATTCCGATTCCAGCCTTCCAGGTTTCGGTCTGGGTAAACCCGGTACCCAAGTCCTTTAAAAAAAACCCGTTGATTAAACCCACCCCTCGGGGCTCACTTCGACTCACTTCTCTCTCTCTCTCTCTCTCTCTCTAGTCTCTCACTCTCTCTCTCGTTGCGCTGCTGAGCAAAAACCCTAGGTCCCTAGCCACTGCCATCGTGACCCCGTCGCCTCATCTCTGTCACCGTCACCTCATCTTTGTCACCGTCGACCTTAGATTGTTATTCCGGTAAATCCCCCCCGACTCACTTCTCTCTCTCTCTCTAGTCTCTCGCTCTCTCTCTCGTTGCGCTGCGATAGAAGCAGAAACCCTAGGTCCCTAGCCGTCGCCATCGTGACCCTGTCGCCGCAGCTCCTTCGCCATCGCCACACCTATTTGTTGTTGAGATGGGTCGTGCAGTGGTGGATAGATGCTTTGACCATCTGTTTTCTGGTGGCCGTGTATTTTTGGAATATTTGGAAGCTTGTTTATTTTTTTAATCTGTATTGGGTATCGACTTATTTATGGATTCATTGATTCTCTATTTTATCTGTTTGGTTGTTGGGAAAGTTGAAGGAAAAAAAAGCCCAAATTTATTTACTTCGTCCTTTTCACTCCATATGTATAAATAATGTACTCATCCATGCTCTATTTGAGTCAAAGAGAAAGTTTCATAAACACCACAGTTTGAGTCCAATGTATCTGGAATTCTTGATGATCAAGTCAATGGCTTTTTGAGCTTAAAAAGCCTTCTTTAATCTTCGTGTTGATCTTTACTAAAGGTTTTTATTAAAAAAAAAAATCCGGATACAATCCAGAACCCAGATCCACCCAGATTTGAAACCCGGGTTCCGGTCCGAGTATACCCGAGTTCCTGAGTAGGAACCCGAATAAACACCCCTAATTTAGGGGATTGATCCGAATTGACTGTTGTACGATAGGTTCAGCATATGAATCGATGTTACTTAATTGGCTATTTAGCTTGCATAACTCAATTGGAATGAGACCTTTAAGCTGACTTTTGGCCAAAGAAATTTCTATCAAAGATGTTACATCTTTGGAAGCATATCTGACAAATAGTTATTACAAAAATCAAATGTTAAGATTCGAATTTTAGATAAACTATATGGGATTTTTCCATTGATATGATTATCAGAGAAATATAAAGTAGTTAAATAGACCAAGTTACCACAAGAATTCTTTATAATAAAAGTAATTTTATAATATGACGTACTATATAGGTCTGCAACCTGATCATGCCAAGTCAAATTTGGACCCAAATCGACCCCATCCGATGAATAGGAAAGTGTCAATCCAACTCAACCCGGCTCGGACCATTCGGGGTCAGTTCAGACCTTATTTATTTATTTAATTTATTTGTTTTTTTAAAAAAAAACAATCAATATTCGAGCTAGTGGTAAACTCAGGTTAGTATGCTGCTGTCTCCGTCATTGGCGAAGAAGAAGAAGTAGACGCTGTCTGGGTTCAAGGCGAGTAGCCAATGAACCCAACTGGTAAACTCAGGTCTGGGATTGGATTTGTCCCTTGGTCCATAACTCAAACAAGGATCCACTAAGGAGTGTTGGAAATCCATATTCGTAGGGGAATTTAGCGTTGTAATTCCGTTGAGAGAGAGAAAGAATGGTAATAAGTGAGGGGAGGTGGAGAAGCAAAGGAACTAGCTAGGGTTTCGCTGTTCGTTGGGGGTCAGAACGGACGCATAGTTTTTGAACTTTTAGAAAGCCTTGAAAGCAGTTATCAACATCCAAACGCAATCTTAGTCTTATCATTGCACAATTACAGAGAGAGAGAGAGGAATAGAAAAGAGATAAGTTAGAAAAATTGTTGTCAAGCTCTAGAATAGTACAGGGGAGGCTAACGGCCTGACATTCATCGGGTTCGATAGAGTCAAAACCGACTTTTGATGTCAATCCGACTTTTTCGGATTAGGTGTAATCAGGTCGCACCTTCGAGCTTCTTGCACAGGTTAGTACTACATCAAGTTACGTTAATTTATAAATTTAGTTTTATAAAATTTTTATGTAACTAAAACATTACATATATATATGTATATATATAAAGTGGAAGAATTCATTCAGTTATTTATTTGAAGTATCTTAGAAGACGTGGATTTAAAGATAAGCCAAAAACTTGGTCAATGGTGAGGACTTTAATGGGCCCTTTCTTCACTAGCATTTGAATGCTTGACTTCCAACTTTGTGTGACCGACTCTTTCTTAATCTATATATGTGGATTTTTTGCACGATTCATTTAGCTTGTCGTGCACAACAAGCATTTTCGGTACTTCCTTTCTTGATAAACAAATATTTTCAGAAACTCTTTCATGGTAATGGGAATACGAAGGGGGGGAAAAAGGCAACTTAACGTGGCAGCAAGCAATGCAAGTTCCCTTTGCACTGAAGGATTGTTCGAAAAAGTTTTAGTATTGGAATGTATTTTAATCTTGCCAATATGGGCCTTCGGCCTGCACAAACTTTCCTCAGTCCCTTGGATAGGGTAGGCCCGGCCTGATCTGAGTTCAATCAATCCTCGACAGCCAGCCAGGGCTATTAAAAATATTAGGTTTATTTATCATTGCCAATGGGCCTTTGGCCTACTTCCACTTTTCTCCCCACTCAGGCATGACCTATTATGTATCTACATATGCATTTACATATTTGTATAATATGACCTTAAATTAAATTGTATTAAATTATATATATTTAAAAATTTACATAGTTATGAATAGTATTTCTACAAATTTAAAGATATACTGTTCACTCTCTAAATATTATTTTATTACTTTTTTCTCTCTCCTCCCCCTCTCTCTCTCCACCAATAGATAGAATTTTAGGAAAAAAATTTTAGTGGGTGCTAAATGATAGAATTTACAGTGGTGCTAATTGTAAAATATATAAAAACTAATAATTTTGGAAAAAAAATAATAATATAATAATATTTTATTATTATTTGGCTCAAATATGCATAATCCAATGTGAGATTTTTTTTTTATATGCAAAATTAATTTCTAAAAAATGTGATTTTACATATACAAATAGAGAAACAAATGCTAAGCTCCTACGAGATCAAATTCTTTTGGTACTACAATTAACATATTGGCAACTCATGAATTTGTCTCTTCCATGTTCCAAGCATCGAACGAATGGACATAATTTTACCTCTTTACCATTTTTTCTAAAATAATATTAACCTCGAAACCCATTGAATCCCTAATACAAGATTAAATTTCGGAAAAACATCTTCTCCATCTCACACTAAATATAAAATATTAGATATTTTAAGTAGTTTACATTATATTACATTAAGGGTAATGTTCATCTATTTCCAAAAGAGAAGCGCTACAATCACAAAGAGATCTCATAAAAGTAAACTCACAAACTGATATAATTTCGTATGGAACATTAACTTACATTAATTTATAAATTTATTTTTATAAAATCTTTTTATCACTTAAGCATTTCTACCCCCATAAGCAAATTAGCACCTTCCATTGATTTTCTTTTTCAAGTTGCTGTTATACTTAAAAGTGGCAGCTGAGATTATTAAATAATTTCCCTAATTTTTATTATTATATGGGGGCAGGTAGATACGAATCAATAGGGGCTTAAAGGCAAAAGGTACCACTTAATTGGACTTCGATTTGAAGATTGTGATTATTTGGTAGAAGTTATTGAATTTTTTGCCTCTCGGATTATTAAATTTAATATCCTTTACCTACTCCTCTTTTCATTTCTTTTTTTTTTTTTCCCCTTTTCTTGTCTCCCTAGACTTCTAATGCTTACAAAATGATTTTACCTGCCCACTGTCCCATTGTAAAAGAAGATAATGGATTCATTTGGAGCAGCAACAATGTCAATCAAAGGGTATTTGGGTTTTGATTCTACACCATATTGATGATAGCATTTATATTTTTTTGGAGTTGTTTTTTATAAAGTTTCATTATTGCATTACTCTCTATATATGTCTATATTGTATTTACTTCTCCCAACTGTCTATAGATTGAATTTGGGGCCACCAAGCCTGACTTTACTTAAATATGCCCGTGATATTGACCTTACTATGATATAACACAAAGGGCTAGTTTGATTACATAAAATTAAACTATCTCATATAATTATTATAATTTTTTTAAACTTTCATATAAAATATAATAAATAATTTAATTTTTTTTAAATTTAAAACAAATATAATATTAAATTTTTAATAATTTTCAATAAAATATTTCTTCTGAAGTGAGTAACCAAACTATGTACGAGAGAAGAGTCGGGTCGTAGATCAATGCAGAGCACAATTTAGCAGTGTAGGCTACACCAACCACCATTATCGTAGTGGCAGCACAAGTTAGCCCACACCACACCATACTTCCATTATTGCCTTAAAAGCATCTCTCTTTGGGTATTATTATTATTTTGCTTGACACCATTTCTCTCATAGTTGTGCAGGATGTTTTGATGGGATTCTTTGTGTGTCTCGCATTTCTAGATATTTTATAATTATCGGATCATGAAGATAATCTCAAGCTTTTACTCAAATTTATGACCCTCAAGTGAGAGAGAAATCTACGCGGACAGCAATAAATATTACATAACTCACTTCGATCGTCGTCAGTGTCTCTCGCTATGTATACAAGAACTTAAAAAGGAGATTTGTTTTGCTTACCCACTTTGCTGTCAATTTCTAATACATGTACCCTTTCTGTCGAGTACTGCTGTTATTTTCACGTGAGCCATTAACTTCATTGCCATTGATCCCAAGAACTTTAACCGAGCCTGATGGCTGATGGCATATAGTTCCGTTCTTCAAATGGAAAACTTAGATTCAAACCTCCAACTCCCTTATTAAAAAACAAAAAAAAAAAAAAAACAAAGAAGAGGAAGAAGAAGAAGAAAGAAAGAAGAAAAAAAACAGAACTTAAACGGAGCAAGTATAGACACACAACACATTTTAGTATTTTAGTAGTGAATCCTTTCATGTGAACGTACAAGCATAGTAAATTTCAGAGAAAAATATATAAGTGGTCAATAAAAAAAAGTGATACACATGGTTGGATCTAAATCTACAAGTTTTAGGCTTTAGATCAACATAAATGGCTCAATGTAATCGTATTTATGGTGGGCAGGTCACCTATATAAAACGCTTTCTAGATCATGCATGCATGTTCACTGCCCCAATAGGACAGAAGTGATAATCTTTCATAGATTGCTCTATATTTATGGGGCCACGAGGTGGGTAGGTTCTAAATCTCATGCTCTGACTTCCACGTACATTTTTTGCTATCGCTCTCAAGTCTGAACAACCATCCAAGTTTCATAAAAGAAACGAAACAACGGGCCATCTAAAAAGCCAACAATTTAACCAATACATTTACTTCCTCTTCACCTCCTCCTTATCTATTTATATATCCCAAACTGCACCTCACATGTGAGCAGCTGAGCATCAACCAACCATGGACTGGTTCTCCTGGCTATCCAAGAGCGGCCTGGAGCCCTCCCTAATCTACGAATATGGCGTCGCTTTTGCTCGCAATGAGCTCCAACTAGAGGATGTAAATGACTTCAACCATGAGTTTCTTCAGAGCATGGGCATTTCAGTGGCCAAACACAGGCTGGAGATTCTCAAGCTTGCTAGGAAGGAGAATAGAGTAGGCCCAGGAACGCTTTCCGGGCTCATTCTGGCAATCAACAAAACCAAGAAGTGCTTGAACAAGTGTATAAACAAGTTGGTTTTCCGGGAAGACGTGTCGTTTAAGGCGGGGCCGGAGATGATACAGTATCGAGAGCATTGGAGAGGACGGTTGTTAAGGAGGCACAAGAGTGAGGATGTCAAGGAAGATGATTATAAGCCAGCACTGAAAAAGAGGAGCATAACGCTATCAGGACCTCTGGATGGAAGGGTGCAAGAGAAGGTTATGGTTAATACCAGAAGCTTGAAATTATCAGGGCCTTTGGATGGGAGGCAGCAAGAGAGAATCATGTACACAGCTAGGAGCCCAAGATTATCAGGGCCTTTGGACAGAAGGGTGCAAGAGAAAATGGTGTATACTGCTAAGAGCCCAAGATTACCAGGGCCTATAGATGGATGGGTCCCAGAGAGATCAATAATTACAACTAAAAGTCCAATGCTATCTGGGAATGTAATGGAGGGAAGAATGCAGGAGAGGCTGATGGTCAGGAGTCCTGGTCCTCTGGATGGAAAGGCTTCAAGTCCAATGGTTTCCAGCCAATATAACCAAGAAAAGGTGGATGTTGATTATGATGATCATTCACTGTGGGCTGCATTGTTTCATGATATGAAACCCACTTGAATTTTCTGCTTTCTTCTGCTTCTTCTTCTTTTTTTGGCATCAGAGGGATATTATTTGTATGGCTTTGAAGGCTTGTTTGCCTGTATGTGATATATATCTGGAGTGAATAAATATTGGGATTTTTGTTTTTTGAGTATTGACTTTAGTAGCTTATCTCATCTTGATCAGGTCATCCATTCACAAACTAAAAACGTTGCAAGGATTCTTAATTTCTAGCAGTCAATATCTATGCATGGATTTCTGGTGTGTGCTTGAATTTTGGGTTTGTCAATCTTTTCTTAATTTCTAATATGTTTATGCACAATTGTGTTTGATGAAAAAACACAACAAAGCCCTTTGTTTACAAGGCTAATTAATGGCTAAATCCCAGCTGCTGAGAGTAACATAATACAAACCTTTGGTTAAAAGTTAAAAGTGGATTGCTCATGCTGTGAATAATTCCTGCCCAAGACATGGTACGGATCTGAAAGACAAGCACATACTGGGAGAGAGATATCTCTAACATCGAACTTATTTTCTAAAACAGATGCTATACTTCATATGATACATTAAGTTGACTCTGTTCACATGCCAAAAATGTTAAGTTCGATGCTATATCGTCCGATCACCGAAGAGATTTCATGCTTATAAATTGCTGGCTTAATGCCATATGGCATGCATGCCCATTGTATGCATCTAATTAAGTTGACTGTGTTCACATGCCAATAATGTTAAGCCTCCAGTCCCTCCTTCCCCAGTTCAATTTATCAAGGAGAAATAAGTTCCAATCGTGGTCATACACAGAAACCCCAGCATTTTATTCATATATAAGAATGAAAAAGTAGATTCATATTACAACAAGAATACGTATACAATAGACTGTTACGGCCTAGAAAAAAGTCGGATTGATGATTCGTGCACAAACATCCACTGCACTACTGACGCCAGTATTATTCAAAACGTGCTCCAGTATTATGTCTAGTGAAAGATATATGCCCCACCATGTTAATCTCAATGATTTGTACTCTGAGGCAGCCTGAAGGATCCCCCTGAATATAGCATTTGGTAAACAGGCTTTATCCTGGTAGTTAGAATAATGCTCAAGATGGTACCCACACCACAGACACCAGCCAGAACCAGAAAGGTGAGTCTAAAGCAATTTGGACCCAAGCAAGAGAGACCCGAACCAATCCGATCGATTCCATGCTGTTTTGCTGCCTCGTGATCATATATATACCCTGCTAGGAGACCAGAGAAAAGGAATGCGCCAATTGGATTCCCTAACGCCATAAAATTGCTGAATAAACCGAAGTTCTTCAGGCCAAATAGCTCAGAGACAGTGGGAATCATGACAGAAAATTGCACTCCAAAGCAAATACCAATCAATGCAGTTGCAATATAAAGTGTGCCGTCCATCGCGGAAGCAAACAGAAGGTATGTAACAATCATGATTATTTGAGTCAATGACATCCAGACTGTCCGAGGAGTTGTCCTAGACCTGCAAAGAATGAAACCCCGCTCCAAATTATGATAACAGCCAATGGAAATAACAAAATATATGGAGGCAACACAGTATTTACGACAACGTGGTAATGCTTTTTTTTTTTTTTATCAGTGACATGGTAATGCTAATTAATAACAGCAAATTATTGGAGAAAATTAGCTGAATCTCCAATCCTATTTGCTTGCATATACCGTTGAAATAATATTATGTACAAAGTATATGCTTTTGCCAGGAGTTGGCAAGGTTCAATTGAGAGTTTGAAGATAAGTTTGTTGCTTATATTCAATAACCACTCTATAACTTATATGTTCAAACTATGCATCTCATAAAAGGAGATCAATTTAGCAGTCAATAAAATGCCATATTTTCTAGAGATGATACACCCTTATGTTTGAAACATCTTTAATCTTCAAAATTCATCTCAGATTAACAACTAACTAAGATCAGAACCATGCAAAGTGGTTGGCAGAAACAATTATAGGAAGCACCCCGCTTCATTTCAACTGCCTGTGGTGAAGAAATGAGAATAGATGGTACTAACCTGACAAAATGTTCAGAAACAACTCCACCTCCAAGACGACCCACAAAATTGCAAAAACTGAAGAGCGACAGCAAGATTTTTGTATCATGCACACCTTGTGCAATCCCAATCTGGGCTAGATTATTAAGAACCGTCACCCCAGAACCAACCCCAACAAAATAAACCAAGAACAGAAGCCAGAAGTCTGCCTTCATTACAACTTCACTAAAGGTAAAATCATCCCCCTTTTGGGCCGCCTCTTCTTCTTCACTGCTCCCTCACCCTCAGCCAGAAGCATAGCCACCTCAGATGCATCATCATTTTCACGAAAGCTTCCAAGGTTTGTTGTTGATGAAGATGGTGTCAGCAGTGGTTCAGTTTTGTCTACATTGCCTTCTTCTTGAGTCAGACGGCCTGAAGACCCAATTGATGGTTCTAATGTCCCCAGCTTACTTGGTTTCATGGGGTACAACGTCATTTTCACAGGGATTGCAAGTGGAGCCATGAGAAGGAGAATCATTATTAAAACAAAAGTATAGGAAATAGAAGTACTTAAAGAAAGCGCATCACTCATTATTGTGGTTGTAAGAAGATATACGCCAAGCACAATACTTGCCACTTGGATGAAAAGAAAGTGGCCCTGTTCAACAGAATCTTCACCAGAAGCCGGAGTACATGGCCTAACAAAATACATCATAATAAAACATAGCATAGGAATCCCAAGTGCGAGGAACAACAGAAGATTAGAGGAGGAACTATGAAGCAGTACACTGTAGATTTCTGTAAATACCGCAGCACTGAGCCCCACGTAACCTTTGAGAATACCTGCAACAGTGCCTCGGCTGAGAGGGAAGTTTCTCATATTGGTTACAAGAACAGCTGTGCTAAACCAAGCATTACTATTGGCCGCAACACAAAGAGCAAGACACAACTGCAATATAATATAGGTACCAAGATGACAATTAGATCTTTTTGGTTGAAAATATCCGGATTTGAGCTATACGTGCCCCAGCAACCACATTTCCAATCATACATATCCACCAATTGATGTTACAAAAGAAGCTGCCTCTATGCTTATAACTAACTGCCTTATAACTAACTGCCTACATATACACTATCACTTACACTTATGACTGATTATTCAAAGTTATCAATGCAGGGATGCTCATTGCAGTTAAAGAAAACGTAAGGAAGTAACCCATATAAAGGGCGACTTATAGATGATGTACATTGAGCAGAAAAATGGCATCTTAGTTGTATGGAACTATGGATACCTCTTGCACACAAACATACAAAGCCAGATATAGAGTTTAACAGTTCAAACACATTGACATGAACCAAAGAATCATGAGATGAACAGAAAAGTTCGAGAACTTGGAATTTAGAAAGAAAAAGTTTGAGAATTGGGCATGAAGATAGGATAAAACCTAGATAATGCAAGTTCAGATGAGTCCGACTTACCCATTAAAGAGGATTCATTCACCACCACCTGAGAAAACTTCGCATTTTTCATACCCACTATTCCATAAGGACAATTACCAAAAATTACCAGGTTAGAAAGTAAACTTAGTACATATGTTGAACCGTACCATTATTAATCAACAAGGAAGAGTGCCAGCTCAAAAATTAACCAGCAAATCCCCGAGAAATGTAAAGTTGAAATCAATAAAATCTATTACGGCCAAATAAAAGGTAACAATTCAGTCTTGATATACAATTGTTATTGGATAACAGTTTAACTCTAAAGTCTAAATATAAGGGGAATACCGAATTGAACAAATATAAATAATCGTCAGTAAATTTAAGAGAATCCCAATATGAGCTATTAATTAAATCGACAAGAAATCAAAATTAAGAGACGGGTATGAAAAATCTAAGGGATAAAAACCTTATATTTAAGACGAACTTACCGACCAGTAAGGAAGGGACTGCACAGTTCTGCTCACAGCGAGCCAGAGAACGCCATAACCAGAGAAGCAAGCCAGAGAACCAATCAAGAGAACAACCCAAGGAGGGAACTTGTCACAGGCTAAGCCTGGAACGAGGCCAACGTTCTCGCCGATATCGTTGAAGACACCGATCATGGTGAGCTGGTGCTGATTCAAACCCATAATTGATTTCAGGGAATGCGAGTAGAGCGGGAAGACGTATGCATTTCCTGATGCTATCTGGACCCAAACTGCAGCACCCAACCCGACCCATGGTGGCCTTGTCCCTGCTTTCAACGCCACCATTGACGGATTCTATTGTGCTCAACAACCAGTCAGCTTATGTTGTGAATTCACAGTTTCAAAGAATTCGAGCAGGCAGAGAGAGAGAGAGAGAGAGAGAGAGAGGAAAGAGAGGCGAAGAAGTGACAGTATATGGCATTTGTGTTTATTTGGTGTAGGTGTGAATCACTGCATATGTGACATTTCTTGGCATTTGATTTTTGGAGGTCCCTGCGGTTGAAGTTTCCTCCATGGCAAATGACATTTTCTTTTTCTCCTTTTAATATTTTCTCCGTTGTAGTTTTTTTTTTTTTGTTTTTTTGAACAATTATCCGTTGTAGACTTGTAGTTGTATCATTGGTACAGTGGCACCTTCTTCTCTAGAAACTACGACACGTCAGTTAACACTAGGATGAGTGTTAATTTCTTTGCTTTTTTATAAGCTTTATGGTACACACAATAGTGCAATGTCGCACAAAAGTCCAATTGAATGTATATAATTATATAATAATACTAAATATAGTCCCAATGTGTTTAAAGGCTGATTTGATTATATAAAATTAAATTATTTTATTTTATCTTATATAATTATTACAATTTTTCTAAATTATTACGTAAAATATAATAAATACTTAAAATTTTTCAAATTTATAAACAAAATTATAAACAAAAATTATATTATAATAATATTTTATTCAACTTTCAACAAAACACTATCTCATTTCATCTTAATTACGTAACCAAACGAGGCCTAACTTTTTTTTAAAAAAAAAAATTATTCTAAATGTATCCTTCTTTTTTTAAAAATATGTGTAAAGTTTACATCCCTTAAAATTGTAAAATAATTACATAGACGATTGATCCATTTATCTCGGCCATGGTGGGACCTTTGTTGCTTTGTATTATTCATTATTATATTTGGGGTAGTGTTCAAAGTCTTAAAATTGTAGAATCTATTTAGCTTGTGAAAAAGAGATTATAAATTATTTTTTTTCCTTAAAATAATATCACAGTTATTTTTGGGGTTGAAGTTACTCAAGGTTGCAACTTGCAAGTCAAGATGTTGCATTTTTAGATAAAAAGAAAGAGGGATGATGAAGGGTAGATATATGTACATGAAATATAAGATTATAGACTAAGCAAAAGCCTATTTGACTGACCAAATCACCAAACCATATTCAAAAACTTAAAAAAAATTAAATAAATAAAAAAAATAAGTAATGTTATATATAATCGTAGAGTGTGCAAGCGTTATGCATTCGTTTTAAAAAAGAGCGATGTCTACTATTAAAAAATTAATTTTTTTTCTTATTAATCTCATATTTATTCACTTTTTTCAAGTGATTGTACAGTACTTGCACACTCATGATTATAACTATAATTTTTCTGAAAACATCTAAAGATTAGAGAAAACGAAAGATATCATTAATGATGTGTTAATGACGATCCAACGAGAGTAGTTTGTAAGAGAAGCATTTGGGATGTTTTGTTTTTCCTTTTGTAAAGAAAAAGATGGGATGTTAAGAATCTAGAGAATGTGCCTTTCTTTTTTGGGAGGCGAAGGGGAGAATTGTGCCGTTCAAACCAACATAAATCCCTGTTTTTTTTTTTAGCCCTGGCTGTAGAAATTTAGAATCCACTACACTTGCCGATATGCTCTCCCCTTTTTTTTTAAAAAAAAAAAAAATTCTTATTAAATTGCAATTATATTCTTAAATGAATTTTGTTGCAGAAAAATGATAGTGGTCCTTGTGAGGGATCTGATTTATCCCATTGCATTTTTTTTTTTTTTTTTACGTAGTGATTAAGAAAATATTATTTAATAATATTATAAATTTTTTTTTTAAATATTTAAAAGTATTTTTTTTCATATTATTTTTTTAACATTTTTAAATATTTAAAAAAAATATAATATTATTAAACAATAAGTTTTTAATCATTATATTAAAAAAAAAGGGAGGGGAACATTATTCGAATGTTGCCACACAACAAGGAGAAAGGACAGAAACGTGTGACGGTAACGTCCTAAATTTGAGGGCCTTGGAGCCACGTGTGTTGATTAATGTAGTCTTACGTTTTCATACGCGTCTCTTCCCTACCATATATTCCGGATTGATGTGCTCCCTGCGATTGATTGTCTTTTTCATATTTTCAGCACTGGAATCCTAATTTTTTATTATAAATTAATCATTTTACTTTCTTATCACAATTATGACAAACTAACTTATAATAATCTCATTTATTTCTGAATAATAAGGTGGGATTTTGAAAGTAAAGTGAAAAGTTAAAAATTAAATAAAATATTATTTTAATATTTAAAAATTATTTATTATATTTTATGTGAGAATTTGTAACAATTATAATGATTAGATTAGATTAAATGGACTGAAATCATTTTTATATCCAAACATAGCCTAAATGAAAACTTAAATAAATTATTAGAGAAAAATCAAAGTTTGCTAATATTTATCTAGAAATGATCCTAATTAAAATATTATTTGCCAAGATCCCTTTATAAAAAAATTTTTAAAAAAAAAGAAAAAAAAATGATTCGAAACATACTTTTAGGATGTACAAATCCACACAATTTCTTTAAAAAAATAGTATCTATTATTATAAAAATATTTTTTATGTAGATTATAAATTTATCTACTATTTTCAAAAGAAGTACAAAAAAATAAAATATTTTAAAACTGTAAATATTATTTCTTTAAAAAAAAAAAAAAAAAGTCTCAAATGTATGTGCGGAGAGCCCGCAAAGCGGATTCAATACAAGTAGAGTCTCGAGACGAACTTAAATCCTAGTCTGACCCAAAGAATAGAATGTTATTAAAACAGAAGTATGAATAATAGAAGCAGAAAATGTACTACTCAGTTTTTGTAGCATTGAAGGAAGACTCATGTAGCACATGTTGTCAGGGGAATTGGGAAAGACGTCTCTATTGTAGCACATGCGGTTCTCTCTCTATTCTCCCAAATCCTTGGTACGTAGACATGTGGGAATTGAGAATGGACGAGAGATATTGACAAATCTGGGGAGCTGGAGCTGGAGCTGCATCATCATGTTAAGATACAAGAGCGTGTAGTTTCTTCCGCTTCCTCTAACCAGCAATAAGGCAGTTTCTTTGAAGGAGCAGAGATCAGTTTGAAGGGGATTTTGTCGTCTTCACCGCATGTTTTGGCGACATACCCAACTTGCAAACGCTTGGATTGAATCGATACCTATTTTTTATATATAGGCTTTAGGGCTTGTTTAAGTCAAGCAAGTTTAAGGGTAATTGTAAAGATTATAGCTTTGTGCTTGGGAAAATACTACCTATACGGCTTGAAAGCCTTGCAACTTACGCAGCTTATGCACTCGTGTCTTTAGCTGTAACTTTCTCCCTCCCTACAACCCAACAATAGCCCATGTGAATTTTATAGAGTACCCCCACATTTTGTGTATTTTCTGCCATCTTAAAGAGATTTTGTCATCTATTGACAAAAGAACTTAATTTCTCGGCCCAAGATGACAGCAATATGAAGTTTGAGCTCAGGTTTTAGAATCTTGGGTCCATGTCACCTCGACGACAGAACATTATTTTAGCAATGGAAGGCCCATTTTATTCATCTTTTACATTGCATTCATTTTCTGAGGTCCAAATAATCGAGGCCCATACAACATGGTGAACCCAACAGAAGGGATTTTAATCAATCCGTTTAAACCAATGTTTTAAATTTAATTTCGGTGATCATTCTGATTTAAACATTGAAATGAGATATTTTAGTGCTGGTGTGTTCCAAGGTATCGTTTCGGGATTAGCTATATATATATATATATATAAACTGATATTTAATCAAATAAATAATTCGGAAACAAATATAGTCCGACATGGAAATAGCGGGAACGGATTAAAACGAACGAAATAAAATAATAAGAGTAGTTTGGTTAAAATGAAAATTTATGAGCATTTAAACGGAATGGAATTCAACTATGTAGGATGTCAAAAAAAAAATTCAAAACTATGGACTGATTTCTCCGCACCAAAGAGACGAGTCATGACTCATGATGTAAGGAATACCTACTCACAACTTTTCACTCTCATTGCCAACTCATACTAAATTATTGTACGCACTGACTTGAATTGATATAAAACTGCAGCTCCGATCTTATCCTTATCCATTCTTGACAAAAAGAAAAGAAAAAGAGAAAGAAAACATAATCCAACATCTCGACGTGGTTTGTACATGCACATGGCTTGTCACACTACAGAACCCAGAAGGGCCAAAACTACAGTCATTGCCCATCCATTGTCTACGCATGCATCTGTGCCACACCTCACCTCAGTCGCTTTCTAGTCTTTTTCCACATATAGGTTAATTTTCTTACCATCCAAACAGGGCCAATACTTTCTGAGTCAGCTATGCAGAATGCTGACTCAAACCCGACTTTGTTTTTTTCTTTTTCATTATTCTGATTGAACGTTGGATTCTCGGCCGCCTCCATGGTTAGAAAATATTTTTAATGGATAGATAGCCACACAAGAATAGTGTGCAATGAATCAACATTATATTTGAGATCGAAGAATTTGAAGATCAGCCAAATACCACCTTAATTAAGATAATTATGTTTCAAAGGTGCTGTCAGTTTAGGTTATTGTTGAGATATTGAGTTGAGTTAAGTTGAGTTAAATTATGAATAATAATATTTTTTAAATCTCATTAAAATGAATTTAACATTTTAAGTGTTGAGATGAGTTTAACTTTCTTATGAGAAGTTAAAAAAGTAGTGGGTCTCATTAATAATTAGTTTGAGATGAATTGAGTTTCGTTCAACAACCAAACATAACCCTAGGACTACGTTTCGATATTGAGATGAGTTGAGTTGAGTTGAAAATAGTAATATTTTGTGAGTCTCATTAAGATGAGTTTAAGAGTGCGTTTGGATGTTGAAGTGAGTTGAATTGAATTAATAAAATATTATTAGAATATTATTTATTATTATTATTATTGTTTTAGGATTTGAAAAAGTTGAATTATTTATTATATTTTGTGTTAGAATTTGAAAAAATTATAATGATGAGTTGAGATGAGTTGTGTTTTCAAACGAAACCTAACTTTTTTAAGTGGAGATGGATTTAACTTTTTAAGTAAAACTGTACGAAGTAGTTAGGTTAAGATGAATTTAAATTTTTTATAAAAAGTGAAAAAAAATAATGAATGACATCAATAATTATTTTAAAATAAATTAAATTTGATTCAAGAACCAAGACAACCGTGGCCTTAAGATCGATATAGTTTGCTATGGTCGTGTGGCTCATCAAAGCTCTTTCCACCTCCCCTCGTTAATGCTGACTGCAGTGGCCAGTGGGGTTCCCTCTTGTGGGGGTGCCCCCCGGTCCCCCAAACTGCTTGCTCTCTTTGAATCGACACGTACATTACCTTTTTGTTTTTTTTTTTAATAAAGAGAAATTATTTATACAATTTTTAAATAAACAAACTCTATGCAAATTTTTGTAAAAAAAAAAATCTCATATTGAAAAAATTAAAAGAACTATTCTTTTCCAGGGAACTTACTATTTTACAAAAAAAAAAAAAAAATTATTTATTTGAAAATTGTATTAAGATTACTCTTTTATAAATTGTACAGAACTTATGACAATCACGATCCCATAATTAAAGTACTATTGGATCAATTGCATTATCTTGAGTCATAATTATTTAATCCTAAAATTCAATTTAGGTCTAGTTTATTTTCACAATTTTTTTTTTAATTTATTTCATTTATTCATTATAATTTTTTTAAATCTCTACATAAAATAAAATAAATAATTCAATTTTTTTAAATTCTAAAATAAAAATAATATTAAAAAAATATATTTCAATAATATTTTATTCAACTTTTAACTTTAATATCAATTTATCTCATTTTATCTGTAAAAACAAACGCCTTAATGATCTTAGATTCTTTGCGTGATAGTTAATGATATTATATATATATATATCCTCAATTATTTCATTACGGGTATAAAATCACCAGTTTTATTAACTTGTCATGCTTGTAAAATGAAAGAAAAAGAGGATGGATGAGACCTGTCTAATTATATCTATCAATCATTCCCCTTCCCTTTATTTTTATTGGATTTTTAATTTTTAACATTTTAATTTTGTGTTTTTATTTTACTTTTATTATTATTCTTTTTAGAAAAAAATATATTACATTCATTAATAACGGACAATATAAATTAGACCTGAAATATACATAATAAGTCAATTACAACATTTTACGTTTTTATGATGAGGTAATAAACTCGGAAAAATTTAGAGTGATTTTGTTTTTCTATAATGAGATATTATTTTCTTGTAAATTGAGAAGATTGTTTTTATAAAGTAATAGATAAATGATATTTACAGTTTTATGATATGTAAATCACGTGAATTATTTTTAAGTAATATCACAACAAGATACAAACAGTTATACTATATTAATTAGCACTAATTAGTTTCCTACTGTATATAGTTTGGGGAAAATCTTCGGACAGGTCGGGTGTTAAATCTCAAATAACACATTCCAATGAGGTGCTGCCACATCATCATCCCATTTGGCTAAGAATGGACCGCACATACACTAAATCTCAGGCTGCATACACAGAAACTCTCTCCCAATACCCTCCCATCTCCGAGACCCTCTCTACCAAGACCTTTAAAGACCCATTCTTCCATTATTGTGACCCTTTCTATGAAGGAGAAATTCCCGAAGCCTCAGCACACCCATGTGTTAAGTTAAAAAAAAAGTATATATATCATGTGTAATGTGTGGAGAGTACAACTGATATATATCGAAGTCACAATAATTTATTATCTTGAACATCGAAGCCGAATCTACAGCGGTCCAAACCCACAATAATTTGTAATGAAAGCTCAAATTTGTAGTGTTCAAATCCATAATAAATATTGAAGAGATTAAATTACAATCCCATTACATTGACAAACCCATTAGCCAAAAACACAATCACACAAAAAAATTGTGTTGTGAAGATTGTCGATGACAACATTTGCAAGGAAACCAGATTTTCAGCATGAGATTCGAAATAGCAGCATTACAAACCAAACACAATGTACAAAAATGTCCAGATCTTGAGATAAATGTCCAGATCTTGAGATAAATGCCCAGATCTCCTTTCGTTAAATGCTCACAGATAAGACCAGAGACAACGTGTAAAAATTCCCAAACACAACGTACATTTTTGTATGCCATTTTTTTACGTTGCGTCAAAAATACCTTGAGACACTGCCTGTTTCCTTCCGTCAAATGCCCAGATCTTAATTTGCAAGGAAATTGATATATCTTTTCAAAAAAAAAAAAGGAAATTGATATATAAAAAGAAAACACTTCTTTACGTACACACATTTGCATTAGAAAGTGCATGAAAAATATAACCATTTTATGTTTTTTCTAGTGGCCGACAGGCTTGAGGAGAGAGAGAGAGAGAGTTTTAAGGAGAGAGAGAGAGAGAGTGCAGGTGGGGGTTAGGGGGTGACGACAATAGGTGTGTCGAACAAAGTGAAAATCGGGTTTGGCCGTTTTGTTTTTTTTGGGGGGGGTGGGGGTACACACTGCATGCACCTCCATTGTTCATTTTCCTAGAGTTTCTATGTGTTATTGTTATTAGTGGGTGTAAAATGAAGTTTTACACTCATCCGACTGGTAGCTTCACCCAGTTAGTCATGGTATTCTCTCTTTACAGTAGTACTTTATTTCCAAATTTATACACGTCATTAGTGCTAACTTAAAGAAAATCTCTCTCTCTCTCTACCATATGTATATATGTATATATATATATATATATATATATATATATTGGTCGAATTTAGTGGCAAGTAGGTCTTCAAAAAGCCTAGCTTTGAAAGCCGCTGCTTTCTCTCCACCCACTGCTTTCACTTTCATAGCCTTATCTTCCTGAAGTTGGCTTCCACGCTGCAAATAAATATGATCGGGCATTGGCATGGGGCCTCCTTCCTTTTGGTTGGATAAGGGAGGATTCCACGATAGCCTTTTGTCTTTGCAAATGTTGTTGTTGTTGGTGCCAGAAATACCCATCATTGTATACCACTTGCCCCCCAATATCTCGAACTACAACGCTAGCTGATTCCATCCATCCACAGCTAGCTTTCATTTTATCTCTCTTAATATCTTCAAATTCAGACAAAAACCCATGAAAATATCATTTTCCCCAATTAATGACATTGTCTTAGTAGTCAAAATGAAATCCAATTAAGCATTGGTGGAACAAACAAATTCAACAAAATCCTTATGTTCTCATGTCCTTATAAAGACTCAACGCATGATCTTTAATGGCATTGTGATCATGATGCTAATTAATACTCTTTTAATATCATAGACTATATAGCTTGTTAAGTTCTCAAAAATTAAATAAAATAAAACATTTGTGATAATAATCCTCGAAAATTTAAATCCTATTATTCGTCAAATTAAAGTAAATTAGTTGACTAGACATATCAACATTATAAGTGTGACCAATCTTTCCATGATCACCTCCAACATCATCGATCGTGGGGAAGATTATACATATCTAACATTACTCTTTTTCTTTAATTAATTTACTATTAATATTTGCATAATTTATTTAAACTATCATTAAATTTTAAATTTTTAGATTTTTGTTTTTGTTGGGTTCAAAAAGTTGAATCTTCCTCATAGATCTAGAAACTTGTTAAATCTCATTAATTTTGTGAAGAATTCCGGTCTTGGGATGGAGTCGGCCAGTTGTATCCCTTAATATATAAGATTTAAGATTCTCATTTATTAATGTGCTCATAATAATTAGTCCGTGTTCCAGTTCCTCCACCCCAATTCCAGCTGTCCATCTTCTCACTTTCCTTCTGATTCTCTGAATTGAAATGTCCGATTAACCGTTTTCCAATTTTTTTCTTCTTTTTTAAGTAAAAAGGGTTGGAGGGAAACCAGAGATGGAGTAGAACGTTCTAGTTTTTATAGTAGCACCCATTCCGATAGAAAAAGTTAGACAGCGAGAACTGCAGAGCCACTCCCTGCAAATCGGACTTGAGCGATCCAATCCCACGGGAACATCAATGTTCCATGAGCAGGACCTAATGCCCACTGTCTAACTCATGGACCCCGGAGCCACCATCCTCGGTGGTCCGTTTCCCAATTTGTGTAATACCAGACCCACCTCAAAATAAATCCTGCAAAAATTATAGAGAAATAAATAAAAGGACGAATATCAAAACTATGGTTTAAAAAATAAAAAAAATAGGAGGAAAGGAAAGGAACCAAAACCTGTTTACACAAATAATACGGCTGGATAACGAACGGACGGACGTAGCTAAAGTCCTTGGCGACAAACCATATCGGAGAGCAAACCAAACGCAACGCAACACAACGCAACGCAATCCTACAGAAAGAAAAGATCAAACAAATAAGCCTGGCGAAGAGAACGAAGACACAATGCTCTGATCTCTGGATGATGACAAACTCAATCCACGTCCAATAATTCCTAGTAGTTTCTCGAATTAACCTCTGGATTTTTTAAGTTAATTTTAATTTCCATTTTAGGAGAAGTTTAGTAAAAAATGATCGAATCGCCTTCAGGGCTTCAATGACTGCCTCGGATATATATAATTTATATTATATCTACACAGAGATGTCTCGAATATCGGTCACCGGATTACACAAAAAATAAATCCAAGTCCGTTCTTCCCAATCGCCTACTTCTCCGAGCAGCTCAGATCACAAGCCGTTTCAACGTGATCTGACTCTTAAAGAATCTGAAGAGCCCAGGACTCCGACGCCGCCTTCATCGTCGGAGAATTGACAGACAGAGAGATTATCGGTCAACATACCCTAGTCACTTCTCGGCTATAGACATGACGGAGAGCCGGCTCGGCCTCGGCAGGAAGTCGGCGCGCCTTTTCTGCTGATGCGAAGAGGGCCGGATCAAGGCCGCCAAGGCTCGTTTCACCAAATCGCCTTCTACTCCACCGATCCTCACCAGCGAGTTCGTCATCGCCGAGCGCCGCGAGTTCAGTCTGTTCGGAGAGTACGGCGCCACCGACTGCGAACCGGACCCCTTGTGCAAACTGCACCTGAATGAACCCGGGTGCGTGGTTGGAGAGCACATACAGGTTCGCTTCTGATCCTGCCGCTTCACGACCTGGTTGCTGCCGCCCCCGTTCCCACGAGGGGAGACGGAGATGGACCGGCTTGGGGAGATTGAGCGGTCGAGCGAGAACCGGACGGAGCTGGCTGAGGGAGAAGTTCTGCACATGTTGACGCGTGTCGGAGAAGCGGAGCGGGTGAAGAAGGTAGTTGATCCAGAGGAGAAGCTGGAGCTGGTGGAAGAGGCGAAGTATGGGGAAGAATACCGAGAAGGAGAGGGAGAATCGTAGAATCTTCCGGAGGGTGCGAGGGAACGGACAACCGGTCCGGCTGACGATCTTCTAGAAGTTGCCGCCATTCTTGTTGCAGTAGAGAGGGAAATTCTAGAGAGAGATAGAGCTAGAGAATAATATTTTAAACTTTTCTAGTGAGCCGCCCTTGGCTGTTTAATTTGGCAAACCTGGCTTCACTCGAGCTATGTATTTATAGGGTTTCAAAGGAGGAAAGGGTCAGGAAATAGTCGAGTTTCGCGGTGATAGTCGAGTTTTCGCGATATTCTGATTCAAGATATTTATTTCGCGGCTTTGCGATGCTGTCCCTACGATTTTCCTATTTATTCTGTGGGTATTTACTATTTAATGCCATTATTTTACCAATAACAAGACAGTATCCTCTTTTTTTTTTTTTTTTTTTGGATATAACAATGTCATATTAAATTTTATTATTTTTTAAGAGCAATGATAGATGTAAATTTAAAATTTATAAATTTTGCATAAATTTGAATAATATTAAATATAATTATGAATTGTGTAAGTACTACACATTCTTTTTTAAAAGAAAAATTCTATTTGCAGTTTCATTGATGAATGGAGTAAAAGGAAAAAAAAATTATCATTTTAGAAAAGATATTATTATAATTTTAAATTTTTTTAAAACATAATTATATAGACTTGTATGAGCAGTTTCTATTTAAGAATTGTATGTAAACTAACTCTTTTGAAAAATAGTAATGTTCATTATTAAAAAAATTAAGTTTTTTCATATGAATATTATATTTACTTATTTTTAACAAAAAAAAACATGATATTTGTGTATTTTTTATGACTATAAATATTATTTTTCAAAAAATAAATGTTAAGACTCAAAGTAGAAGTCTCAAAATCTAACGAGAAAATATATAAATTTAAAATCATTTGTTCTTTTTAAAAGGATTTCTTTATTTCTTAACAGTAATTTAGTAAAAAATATATTATTTTTAGTAATAGTTTATTTATGTAATTATATATATTGACGTGTTAATTATTGATACGTTTAAAATTTTAAAATTATAAATTTAAAATTTAAAAATTGATAAATATATGTAATACTGTTCAATTGATATAATTGGGAGAATGGAAAATATACGGGACGAACAGGGACGTAATTGCAATTAATAAAATTTGCAGTGTGTTTTCAGCGTACCGTTTGGCGTTTGGTATAGTTGGAAGAAAGCATAGGACGGATAAGGACGTAATTGCAATTAGCAAAATTTGCAGTGTGTTTTCAGCGTACCGTTTACGATGTCACTTTAACCAAACCAGAGGAGCGGTTGGGTTAGTTAAGTTGCAGGCGTGGTTTAGGTTTTTGTGATCTAAGGTTTTCTCAGAACTATGGGCAGCCAGCGACCAATGTTTTTTTTTTGGCTGTGTTTGTTGGGATGCTCAAACGCAATCTGCTGCTCTGCCACGTGCACTGGACTGCTTTACAGCTGACGCTGTTTAGATTCCACGTACCAGTGTGCCACCCACTGGAATTCAGCGTTACCAGACGCAACTTTAAGGCCGCGTTTGGCTTTTAGATTTTATTGAACTCAATTCACTTCAGTCAAATTTTAAATAAAATTTAACATTTAAATACGTAATTTAAATCATTAAATTTATTTTAACTCAAAATTTTTTTACACATGAGACTTAAAATTTTTTTTAATTTAACATCTCTTTACACGTGGAACTCATAACTTTTTTTAAAAATTTTATAAATATATAATATTATATATATTTAAACTCATTTTAACATTCAAACACATATTAACTCGTCTTACGTGAGCCATACAAAACTTACTAAACTATCTTAATTCATTATTATTCATAAAAAACTCAACTCATCTCAATTCAACTCAACTCAACATCCAAATGCAGGCTAAAAGAAAATTTGTATTTATTATCTTACATACCACACTTATTTTTTATTTTTCTCTTACTGCAGGTGTGATGTATAGATGATAAGTAGAAAAATTCAATTAGTTTAAAAATAATAAAATCTAAAGAAATTAAAAATAAATATAGTGTGTGGTATGTGAAAATAATAAGTAATAAAACTCATTTTAAAATTAACTAAATAATTAAATCGTGTTTTTCTTGCAATCACTTTCATTTTAATAATGTTAAATTTAAAAAAAAAAAAATAAAAACAAAAATTTTATTGATGAAAAGTCTCGCTTTTGCGGAAGAAAACTATATTGAAACCTTTAAAAATAACAAGGTGTTAAGTAAGATTATAATCTATTATGGACTGATTATCTATACACAACTTTTGAGCCGAATCGATAGACCCAACTTGTTCATTCTCGACTTGCCAACTAAAACTCGTGTTGCCCCTTGACTTGCCAATAAGTCCGCCACTTGATAAAGCTCTCTAAAAACACGGTTTGAAGATATTATCGAGGAGATTAGCATGATACATATCCCTTATCCTTCCACCACATTGAGATTAGCATGGAGTCAATTTACACTTTGAACAATCCCAAGCAACTATAGTCAATGTTTAATTTCACATTGAGAGTAGTAGGAGCTGTTGTGATTCCAAGTTGTTTGGAGATAATAATATTAACAAAAAGTCTACTTGCACTCGGCATGAGAACCCCCGCATACCTGTCCCTCCACATGGAAAAATTGAAATGCCGCATTTTGTATCTAATCTAAACGACAGAACACCAACATTCAAGGGGTTCGTCTTCTTCATCTACTCACGAACACTCGCAATTTTCTTAATATGGCTCGGGTATTTTTCTGATAGGCTCTGAATTTTTCTGCATCATTTTGTCATTGTGCACGTCACTGGTGGGCGCTGGATACACATGAAGCCCTTCCTCTTCGTCTGCAAATAGATATGTTCTTTCCAAAATAAACAATGCTCATATCCAAAATAAACTTCAATAAACAAGTAAATATGCTCCTCACTACTCAAAGACGACACTTTCTCATTTCTCTAATTCAACTGTGTTTCATTTTCCTTTATATTTTTATATTTTTATGTTTTTAAATATATCAATAAATATGGTATTATAACACGTCAGCTGATTCCCTAAAGGTCCCCAATGCTGGGGACTTGTAGCAAAACTGTAATGTTAAACCACAAATCATTATTCTAGCTTTAGTTTTTAAAAACGATGTTGTCTAGAGATATAAATTAGTTTTTTTAATATAGTTTTCTGTTTTTATTTTATCTTTGAATAATTTTAAGATTTTATAATTTTTTAATTTAATTAATTTATTCTTTTATCATTTAATAAGACGTTTTCTCAAATTTCTTATTTTATTTTATTTGCTTCTTATTTAGTTTTGAGGACATTTTAAATAATTCTTGAATTATTAAAATTTTTATATATTTTTTATGAGCTGACATACGTGGCACTTTAGAGCCCTAGGTCCGCTTTTGATTTGTCCATAGGCAAAGCTATAAATTTCTAAAATGTTTTTATGCAGTCAGATAAAATTTCAGTGACTATTTTTATATACAATGTAATATAATGTACACACAATATATATATATATATATAAGTTAAATAAAAATTAAAAATAAAATCAAAATATGAAAAAATTAAAAAAAAAATATTTCCAAGATACTTTTTAGAAGAAAATGAAATAGAAGTGTTTTAAATGATAAACAATAAAAAGAATTTGCTTATATGGTGAAAATCAAAGTAAAAAAAAAAAAAAAAAAAAAAGAGAGTGATGAAACATAAATAATAAAAGATATTTATAAGATGAACAATACCTGCTACATGTAGCAAGTTATTGTAGCAAATTGTATTTTAAATTTTATTTTACATAATCAGATGAAACTCATTTTTTTGAACAATTGTTCAAATAATATACATATCTTATATAATATATAAGCCATTGAAAATGTTCTAAGGTCCTGCTACTTTCAAGTCAATGTGTTACAACATCATTTATTGTACGATCCATTATAATTTTAAAAAAATCAAAATACCAGTCATTTTTTAAGATAATTGACGTGAAAGGTTTTCAAATCAACGGTGAGTAAGGTGTCTAAACAAACGAGGTTTGTAAATATATTTTTTATTGTTAAGAATTAAAAAAACAAAGAAGAGATAAAGCAGAAAGTGATTGATTGATATATAAAGAGGTAAAACGACATAAGTACCATAGGACTCACTAGTTTAAAAAAATAAAAAATAAAGAATAAAATCTCTATAAAAAATGATGAAATCCTCCAAATCTAGACACTCGGGGACTCTTTCTCTCCATAAGGAAAGCATATTTTTCAACTATATGTTCTCAATTATATTTAAGTTATGAGAGTACAATCACCAAATATACATGTCATCTCCAAACCACAAGTGGACATAGATTTCTATGTCTAATTACGCAAGTTATTGTGTCTATTTTTATTTAGATTTTATACGTTTTATTTATATTTTTTTATAGATGAATATTCGAGCACCGTATCAATGCTCGAACCATTGTTACAAGTCTTTCAACCGTATTGTTGGATTATGACCCTATTGAAAAAGAGAAACGTTTCAGACCAGCCCATAAAAAAACAGCCCTCCACTTATGTAAAAGACACATAAGAAATTTGAGGAAATAACAAAAATCCATTATCTATTCATTTTATACTGGTTGTTTGGATTCGCAGATGAGTTAAAATGATTTGAAATAAATTATGAATAGTAGTAAAATGAGTTATGAATAATAGTAAGATTTATAAATTAAAATTAATGAATAATAATAAATAATAATAAGATAAGTTAATATGGATTGCGAATACAAACCGAGCCTAAAAACCTATCTAAACAAAAACCTTATTCCCTGCGAACAAACCCCTTCTACCCCTGCAACTAGCCTTCCCCTACGAAACAATCCAGACACAATCCAGTTCATGGAAATTACAGACGACATAGCATTAAAAGCAGATGCCCACCTTTAGACCAAACCCAACTACGTGAGTTGATCAACAAGGCTTGGAAGAAACAATGGCCCCTACCTCAGAACAATGGTCCCGTCGCTGCCTCGGAACATCTTGTTGACTCCGACCCAAAGACAGATCCTGATACCAGTCTTCATGCCTGATCTTATAACCACATTTTTATCATAACTATAAGTAAAAGAATAGGAAGAAATCGAGACACGGGCTGCTGTTTGAGTATAGGCAAATGCATGGTAATGGTGATAGAATGCTTACGTGGAGGGCTTCTATTGGAGAGATGGTTTTCTTCTAAAAACAGATGGGTTGATCTCCAGGTTTTTCCATTGAAAAAGAAATTGCATCAACAATGGTCAAGAGTTCTTCTACGGATCAGCTGTTCACGGCTGATCCGTAGCACGCCTTAACTGGCTTCTTCTTCTTCTTCTTCCCTTTTTTTTTTTTTTTTTTTTTTTTTTTTTTTTTTTGTCAACACTCGTTTTACCCAAACAAATATCCAAATTTGAAATCCGAAGCACATCCCGCGTCGCCCAGCACCTGCCCCTCCTGCCCAGCGCCACCCCGCGACGGCCATCAGTCGGTCCAGCGCCACCCCGCAACGGCCATCACTCGGTCCAGCGCCACCTCGCGCCGCCCATCCCTCTGTCCTGCGCCGCCCCTTGTGTGTTTCGCTTTTATCTATGTCTGCCTGTCTCTCTCTCGCACGCATGGTTTCGACATCTTCATGTTAAAAGAGAAATTTCCTAATTGAATCCCTTTTCGGTTCCTCAATAAACACTACATCTGATGTGCCGCAACCGTTAATCTAACCTCCACGTTTCCTGTTCTTCCCAGGGTTTATTAATCCGGTCATTTTGCCTGCTCTTCTAGGGTTCCGATACCAAAACTGGAAAGATTTAAATAGGAAAAAAAAATGCAAAAGAGGAAAAAATGGATCTAGGACTCTGAAAGTTTATTTTCTCGTTAGCGTTAATGGTTGTGAAATTTATGCAAATCCATCTCGTATATGCCTCAAGGCCGTGATTTCAAGTGTTGGAGGTGTTTTCTTTTATTTACCATTCGTTTTGTTTGTTTCGGTTGAATGGCGAATAAGATGGGAGTACAATGTGAGATCTCGCTCGGAGTCGTGCTACTCCGCAGTGGTTATATGTTTGATTAGCGAAGACCGAGTTTTGGATGTAATGTTAGATTAATATTTTGCGCTGAGTAGAGCAAGAATCTTGGTCTTCAAAATGCATTCCCAAAGCTCGATGATTGTCCTATGTTTCGCAAGCAGGTCCCCCCTCTCTCTGTTCTTGCATGTTCAGCTGAATTATCTTTAATTGTATAACTGATGAGAGCACGTTCCAATGCTCTATTTGGTGTCTGGGGAAATCTAGGAAAATCAATAGGAACTTTCGAATTTTTACTATTGAAGGTTGCCTCTACGCCTATATTTAAGAGTTTAAAGTTTTAAGGAAATTTGTAATAATTGAACATATCTGAGTACCATGAAAATTATGGTTGTAAGAGTTTGCACTTTTCTTGATTGTCATTGTCCGTAATTGCTTATTTGTTTAATAGTTCGGGAAAATTTTGATTTTTGCTTCCACGGTGCTAAAATGTTTAGGCTAGATAATATTGCTTTGAAGCTTATTAAGAGCCTATGGTATAAGTCGTACAAATTTATCTCTGAAGCTTCAAATATGATACGATTAGAACTTTGATTCCTTCTATAGTTTTGTTTGCCGATAGCTTGGTCTAGGTATTGTGGCTACCCCATGCAGTCATTATTAATGTTTAGTTGAGTTGAGTTGAGTCGAGTCAAGTGGGTGGTCGAAACACTCCTGATTGTGAGAGATTGAAGGTTAAGGCTCTGTATAGCTCTGTATCAACTTCATGACATTCCCGATTTGTATTGTTTGAATACTTGAAGCAAATTATTAATGATTTCTGAAGATACCATCATTGTAATTGAATTTTTATGTTGACATGGTATCCATGTCAGAGATGGATAGCATATTTTTATCAACTGACTTCCTTTTAACATGGTTGAAATAATTTGGTGGAATTTATTGCATTCATGATTTATACACTGCTCTGAAGTATTGTGGCTTGTTGATGATTTCTTGTTAAACAGATACAAAGCTTGGAGGAAAGTGCTGAATCATTAAAGGAGCGAAGTTTAAAGTTTTACAAAGGGTGCCGAAAATACACGTATGTCCTCATTTATTTATATTTTGATTAGTACTTATGTCCACATTTATAAACGTGTTTCTTTATCATTCCTCAATAATTTAATTCAAGCTCTAGTACTTACTAAAAATAAAATTCAAGACATAGATTCATGCTATAAAAAGTTTTCCAAATTGTCAATTGTCTAGCTATTGCTATCATTTTGAATAAAATTGTTGACAATGAAAATTAGAATCTCTACCTAGATCCTGTTTTTGAAAATAAGCTTTGTTTAGCGGTTTCTAAGTCGTTCCTGATGTTTTTGGTTGCATAAGGTAATCTTTGCTATCCTATGGACCTTCAGTTTGTGAGGGGTTTTAATTGCATTTTTTTGTCCTCACACAGTGAAGGACTTGGGGAGGAATATGATGGGGATATTGCTTTTGTGGGTGCACTAGAAACTTTTGGTGGAGGGCATGATGATCCCATTAGTTTGGCTTTTGGAGGTATGTCAATTTGTTCATGCAGGGCTTTATTCTATATTCTTTGGTTGCTAAATGGTAATTAACTCTTTGCCTTGACAGTTTTTAGAGATTACACTTTGAGACTAGAATATCCACGATTCATGGCTCTCAAAATGCAGATTGAGGTGTCTACTAATTTAAATTGAATTTCTCTGCTACTACAGGCCCTGTTATGACCAAATTTACCATTGCGCTGAGAGAAATTGGGACTTACAAAGAACTACATCGATCCCAGGAGAAAATCCTAAATTGTTTCTTAAGAACTTTCAATCCTAGCTCTTGTACATGATTCTGGTTTAGGATGAATTAGCCAGGAAGAAAAATGAATGGAAAAATTTGATGTAGAAGAAAGTATAATTTTTCAAAAAAAAAAAAAAAAAAAAACTATACAAGAAAAACCTTCTTTCCCTCGTGAAAAAAAAAACTAAATGTTGTAGTTGTCAAATATTTGATTTGATTTTTTATTTTATCTGCAGCTAGCAAAGCCTCATAACTTTGTAACTCAAGTGTAGCAGTCAACAATAACAGATGGGAGTGGAAGGGCAGGGGCGATGCTGGAATGGCACGACAATGAGTGGACTATAGCCATTGGATGCTGTAACTCAAATGTAGCAGTCAACAATAGCTGTGTGGACTCAAGTGTAGTAGTCATTAAATTTATTGTAACTCAAGTGTAACTCTCTTAAATTTATTGTAACTCAAGTAGAACTCTTTTAAATTTATTGCACACTTGTAATTGCACACTTCTTAAATTTATTGGTCCTGCATTATTTTGTCTAGTTTACGAAATTTTAGTTTATTTTTGGTGGCTAGTGTATTTGTTGGCAGAATTTGGTTCTAATTTTAGACAGATTACCCTATGATATTGGACAAATTACCATATAATTTTGGACAGGTATTGTTATCATTACAATCACAATCAACAAAGTGCAATGTAAACAATTATATTATAAACATGTTTTTGTAAGTAACATTCAAAGTTACATTCCAAAATGTCTTACAAATATTACAACATTTCTGAACATTACAACTGGCCTAATATCCATATCTTAGCATTGAACGACATACATTATTGTTTTTCGAATATAAAATAATTACAACACAAATCACAATAAAATAATATCCAATCCAACTTCGTCTTGAGTTTCTTTGTCTTTCATATTGCTTGATTCCGGTGCAACTATCCAATCATGCAAATGAGCATACTTTGTAGTTGACCAGTGCAAGTGTCCCATTCCAATTTGTTTGATCTGCATCCGATCTAAAGAGGCCCTGAAAATAGTTCATCAAAATTTATTAGCATAAGCTAGTAGAGCAATTTGCATTCATTGTTATCAACTCTGGGGGAAAATTGCTAAAAGGACAAGATATAATCAATAGAATAGCAAAATGTAGTATTACTTGCAAGCATTCACGAACTAATCACAAATACAGAACATTTCAGATTTCAAAGTCCTTCGATTTCACAAGATTCTGGAAAAGTCTAACTAATTACAAGTAAATGCTCCAAGTTCGTGCAGATGAGACCTTTTCTCCTTTGTCTTTTCTATAAATTCTTCCCATTTGTGGAAGCATAGTTCACTTAAGTGTTTCAATGTTAATTGCCAACCTAAAGTATTTACACATATAGTTACCATAAAATAGATAAATATTAAGTTCTCCATCATCTAGGTATAGTATCATAATCCATAGTGCATCAATAATAAGTAAATAATTGAAATTCACCAGCAACAGATTCTGAAGTATAACATATCCTAAGCATGCAATTTTCAAGATCATAAGAAAAAAATATCCATTTTAGAAGATGATGCTAGAGTGGAATCTAAAAAAAAGAATATGTAGTTTTAAATTACATCTCAAATGGCAGCACTCATAGTCCCTTGTCTATACTAGGAAAAACTGCACACAAAATTACAAAAATACAAGAAGATGCAATTCAAGATCAATTGCAAAGCTTTTTTTGATAGGTAGGCCAGAAATTTTATCAATAGCAATAGGCATAGCCCATGTACATGGGTTGTATACAAGAGAAACACCTAAACAATTGCAAAGATTTCATATCAAAATGTGTGGCCTTGGCACAAGGTGAATGATAAATTGTCAAAAATAATGTGAAAATGTTTTTTTTTGGAAAGTAAAGTTCAAGAGAAAATATGAAAATCAAGAAGATGAAGGTTATGATTTTTCTCTTGCATTTCTTCCAATAATTAGAAAAATTAAACAATGACTTCTAGGAATTACCCTCTTCCAAATTTGACATTATATGAATGAAAAATCAACACCTAGAGGAACCTACAAGAATGCAGACACTTTTTCTCGTTAGGTGAAAGAATGAAGATAATATCATGATCTCATGGTAGAACCCTCTACATACAACACAAACCATGTATACAGTGATCGTGTACAACCAAAAAACCATCAAGGTTCTGGTTTAAAACATCAAAAAGCCTAAAAAAGTAGTATCCAAGCCACTGGAAGTACATTAATTAAACACTATCCAAGCCAAGCCATTGGAAGTACATCAATAAAATGTGCTATGAGCCAATTATCTAACATATAGTAAGTGCATCAATATGGCAGAAGAGCTTCAGTGCAGATGTAGGACTAAATTAGCGAGAAGAGCAGTCTACAATCAACTAAGTGATCTACACTCAAACCAATGTTATTCATTAAAAAGAAATGACTCACACCAAAGTTTGTGAATTTAGTCTTTACATGTGGACGAGAATATGTAAGGTTTATGAGCCTGATAGCTAGCAGGAGGTTCAAAACAAACTGCAGGATTTCTGTGAAAAGCAGCTATTTTTTGGGTTATAATTTAGACTCTAGCATGCTTGAATTTGATTCACTTGCTTATATATGAAAATTTATAATCATTAGATTGCACTTTTAGTACATCAAATAATAAATACCATTCTATATACTAACCCTAGATAGTCGAAATCGCAGGTCATCACAGAGAAGAAATGACAAAGAAAGTCTACGGGAGGAATTAATTTCTGTGGAAAAGCTTCAGTGTGAAATCGAAGTGCGTGCATCGCCGGTGAGAATCTGAGTGTGTGAGTGAAACCATAATAGAGAAGAAGAATGAGGGCTTACCAGCGTCAAAATCGCAGAGAAGCAAAAATGTACGGTGTAACCCTAGAATCACAGAGAAAAAATGAGGTATCCAAAAAAAAATTTGAAGAATATTAATGGGTTTGTCGACACATTACCTGTTTCGCCGCGGATTATTGGGTTTTTTTTTTCAAATCATGGTGTGTTGGATTTCTGGAGATGAAGCACGGGTCTGAGGGCTTGCAGGTCACTTTGAGGTGCAAACTTCATAAGGATGAAGGATGGGGGAGATGAAGAACCGATGAGGATGAAGGGAAGGGGGAGATGAAGGAGATTTCTGCATCGCACCTGAACGAGGGGGCTTCAGGAGGGAAGGAGATTTCGCTAGGGGGGGGTCTGAGGGGGCTTTGGGTGGGAACAAGTGAGGCATACCTGAGGAGGTTTTGAGGCTAGGAACCGGTTCACCGAGCCGTACGCCAACACCCACGGATCCAGGCGCCACCTCGAGCCTCCACCAGCAGCTCCACCGCACCTTTCTCAGCCCTCCATGCTCAGCCATGCCTCTCATTTGGCCTACGGGGGTACGGGTGGGGGAGAGGATGTGATGCGGGTTGCGGGTGGGGGAGAGGATGTCGACGCCAGGTGGGATGGAGGTGGGGGAGAGGATACCGACGCTGGGTGGGAGAGAGGATGCCGACGCGGACGGGTGGTAGGGGTGGGGGGAGAGGATGGGCGAGGGGCAGGGATGGGGGGCCTTGGGCGACACGGGGTAGAGGGAGAAGAAGAAACGTGAAATGAGAGGGAGGTTGATTTTGTTACTGGGTTTTTTGGTCATTTTACTTGGGACACGTAAGGTGTGTCTCGGCTGATCCAAAATGGGGACTGATACGAAGATTATTCTTAGATAAGAAATTCTATTTTACTTTCTTAATTTGACACCTCTATTTAATCTATAGTTAAAATTTATTTTTTATTTTTTATTTAATAGTTAAGGAAGTAATTTTAATTGTATTGATATATTTTTTTTATTTTTTAGATATATTTAAATATATTAAAAAAATATTAAAAAAAAAAAAAAAAAATTTATCCTGAACGATATGCCCGGCGGTCAAAATGGCGCCCCCTTCCTTAGATAAATCATTGTGTCTATTTTTATTTGTAAAGAGATTATGTTTTAAAAGATTTCTCAACTTCATTTCTATCGTCTACTTCTCTAAAATAATTTACATAATCATTTGTCTAAATTTTTGTAAAATGTTCAAACAATTTTAAAAAAACCCAATAGAACAAATTTTTAAATGTGTCGGGAGAATGATATATTTTAGATCGGGATGGTTGAAAAATAAAATGAGATAATAATTTTATGAATAATAATAAAATAATTTGTGATTAATAATAAAATAGTTTGAGTTGAGAGAAAAAGTTGAATAATATTATAAAGTTAAAATATTATTAAAATATATTTTTTTTAATATAATTTTTATTTTAAAATTTAAAAAAATTAAATTATTTTTTATTTGACAGTTTAAAAAAATTGTAACGATTGATTTGAAAAAAATTATAATGATTAATTTGAAAGAATTTATATTTAAGAGATTAAAAATAAAATAAGACGAGATAAAATGAGAATTATTATAAACATTATGAGTATTACAGTCTCTAAATGGGGACTGCGATGTAAGTTTAGGTAATTTTAGTTTTAAAATTTTTTAAAATTATAAAAATATTTATTTTAAAATGATATTTTTTCTCACTTAATAAAATGCTTGTATATGCAGTCTCTAAATAAGTATTGTAAATAGAATTTTTCTTTTAATAAATGATTGGAGGAGGTTTTACTTGAAAGACAGCTAGATTTGGAGAGTGAGAATATTTAAAAAGTATTGAAAATGTTTATGAATAATAATAAAAAAATAATGAAAAAATAATAATAAAATATTAAATAATAATAAAAAATAAGTAAAAAATAATGAATAGTAAAAATTTACGTGAATAGCAGCGAAAGTACTTGCCAGCGACCAGAGTTTGAAGGTTGTGAATTCTGGGTGAGTTGCAGCAGCTTCAGCAGCCTCTCAGACGATCCAGTCGTCCCGTTGTCTTGTTTCTTGATTACAAGCTATCCGCAAAGCCGCATCTCTCCTCCGGCTTTCATTGTTTCCGTGAATCCTCCCCTGCGATTGGGTTTAAATCTGGATTTGAGTTGGCTCTTGGATCGTTATTGGGGTAAAAAGTTTCAGTTTAGACCCGAGAAGATAATACCAACGCTGGATTTATTTTCGTAACCGATCTATGATTTTTATTGTTGGGTGTTGATATGTTGTCTGGCACGAATAGAAAATGTCTCTCGTAAGGTTTTTTTTCGTCTCTGGATAAAAATTATTAAATGTAGGCTCCCTATGTCGAGAAACGAAGGAATTGCAATCCAGTAGGTTGAATTTGGGATGCATTCCCTGAGGGCACAATTAAATCAGACTGGGTTAAAAGAGGATATGCGACTCTAAATTAATTTTGTCGGATGGTTCTATAAGAATCATTAATAAATCAGGATTGTTCAAAGCATCGTCTGCTGTTACTCGAAACAATTTAATTGGATGCTAAATCTTGAATAATATTGATGACTTACGCATCAAGAATCCTATATACTGTTTTCGGAGTATCAATCTAGTGATGTAATCTGCATATCTTGTCTCACTCTTATCCCCCGTGGCCATAATTTCATCTTTTACTCTGTCTAAACTTCTAGAGGCCAATTATAAACCTAACCAAACTTATATGCTATAAAAGTAATATCCTTTAAACATTCAAATTGTAACTAGTGTAACATTTTAGCCTCGTGATGAAGACACCATTACTATCAACTGTGGAAGTGAAATTATTTCTGGCCCTGATGGAGAAGGTCAGTATCTATCCTTTTTAACTTTTTATCTACTTCTCAGGAGCTGATTTTGGTTTTGGCAAAGTGTTTTCATTTCAAACTTTTGTAATAATATAGGAGATTGTGTTAAACTTCAGTTTGCACTTCTCTACTTTTTTTTTACTTTGTTAAAGTATTGTTCCATTTGCTGATACTGATACTTGTCCTGTTCTAAAGCATACGAATAGAAAAAGTTTTTACAAAAAATCACATACTATACATTTGAATCCATACATTTGAAAAGTGGATAGAATTGTTGCAGAAGGGATTATCTGTCTTTCAGAGTTTGAAACATATATTCTATTGTAATTTTTAGGCTTGGGTTAAACTTTGAATCTTTTAAAAACTGGGTTGACTGTTAAGCTATTTATTTTGTCCAAGAGATGACTTGTCTCACCCTTTTCCCCATTTTCATTATTCCATCTTTATCTCTGTTTAAACTGTTTTAGGCCATTAAAAAACCTGAACCCAACTTTGATGCTCTGAGAAATTACCTCCCTTGATTCATAAATGTAAAAAATTAAAAATTATTGCAGCCTTGTCAGTTCACGATTTCTCTAGTTCAAATGGTTACTTGTCAAATAGCTTTTGAACTTAAATCCCATTTCTTTAGATTTGGGACGTGATATCACGTTGACCAACACAAACATGTATCTTGTCTTCAAAATCATAAAGGCATTCATTTATATTTAGCAATTGTTATATAAAGATTACCGAAAGGTGAAGAGTACCGTTTGTGTCATTGGTTGTATTTGCCTACGTTTTGAAGGGTTGATTAAAAAAATCTCACAGCAGTACACCACCTTGATTTCATTGATGCTAGCCAATGCACTGGTAGAAGAAACTAATATGTGAATATTATCGTAAATGTATTAGTTGTTGCTGTAATCTCTTTTTAAGTTTTATATTAGAAGTTTAGAATCTGTACTTTGTGTACTTGCTGCCAAACAAAATAAGCCCTTGCACCTTGTGGGTTGCTGAAATCAGGCAGCTCATGAATTGCTTGCTTTTTGGTTGGGATCAGGTAGATTTGAATAACCAGTGACCCACCAAACTAGACTTTGATTTATTATTTTGGGATCTTTTCTTGGGTCTAGTACTATCTTTTTAAGATTAGGAGTATTAGCCTATGCCTTTTGAAATCTTACCGATTTATACTTAATGTTTACTCAGATTGCATCCAATTGGCTGCTTCTTTTAGTGTAACTAATACTTATCATGGAGGGTAAAACGTGAAAACTTTATTAGTTTTTTGTAATTCTGGTTGCTGGCCCCAATAGATGCATCGATGAAGTGTGGGTTAAGTTCAAATGGTAGAAATATTGTCGTCAATGCAGGTTAAATATGAGTACAGATCTCCATGGAATTTATTTTTGAATTTTTCATTATCTAAATACATATTTAAACTTATTTTTGTACTAAAATACTTTTAAGTTAAGGATCTCCTACTCAAAGTCATAGAGGAATTTAATTTTTTGCTACTTTTTATTAGTCATTTTCTTCTTAATTACATTTATTCATTGAAGAGTGTTGATTGTAAAATGCTGTATCCATATCTCTTAAGTGATTTTATAATCTTTTAAATTGAAGCTTAAATTAATTGTTTAAGAATGCATGTTATGGTTTTTACATTGTCCTATGGTAGTTTTAAATTCTTCTCTTGGGTGCAAAGAATTTTTAGGGGTTGTGTCCCATCGGTGTTGAGGCGCATTGCATAGGTTGCGGTTTAACCGGGTAAACTACATGTTGATTTTGCTTGGTCTCTAGAGTTCCTCGTTATCAAAAAGTTATCTGTTACCAAAGTTTCCTTATTAAAAGTTACTTATATAAAAAAAGTGTTAATAAGGTTATGTTAGATAACCCAAGATAGCTGCCTTCAGTTTTTGATCCGGGCATCCCGCCATTCCAAATTTTTGTCTTTGACTCATACCCATCTCAATTCTAGTAAAACAAGCTTTGGTATTTTTTGAAGGCCTATTCCTTGCGATCCATTAACTTCATTTGAACTCCATGCACCTTGAGAGCTACCATTTTTTCACATTGGCCACCATCCTCTGAAACCACTTTCTCAGCTGCATAACATCAAAAGCATTTGCCAAAGAGATATGCTAGACTGCATTAAGGTGCGGACCCCAAACCCTTCCATGCAGACTTGACGAACACCTTACACCACCTTGTTAAATGAAATTGAACTCCTCCTCCACACCACTACATAGGAAATTTCGTTGCAACTTATCTAGTAAATTACCCATTCCAACAGGAAGCGGGACAAGGGCAGATCAGTAGGCAGTTTTGACAAAATGCTCTTAAATCAAAGTAATCCTACCAACCCTCGACAAATACAATCCTTTCCCCTTGGTCAATCGATGCTTCATTTTCTTTATGATGTCATCCCACATTAAGTATGCCTTGAAAGTTGTTGTCAGAAAGAGACCGAAGTGGGCAATTGGCAATGAAATCACCATACATCCAGAAATGGTCTCCGGAGTGTCAATATTCTCCATTTTACCTGCAGAGCAGTTCAGATTTAGCCAAGGTGAACTTTAAACTGAAAATTGCTTTATAGCATAAGGTAGACATTGCAGATCTCGGGTGTGGTCAGGGATTTTCTCGCAGAAAACCAGCGTCATATGTATCAACAATTGAGAGATCAAAATGAGGAGACTGTATTTCTTGAGCCCATGAATGAGGAGAATGGATCACCATCACAAAAACCCGAGACTGTTAAAAATTTGTTTAGAAGTGTCATTCGTTAAGATAGAAAAAAACATTGTGGATATTCAGTGGACTACTTGATTACACCAATTTTCCCTAAAACCACATTGCTTCAGCATATTCAACAAAAAATACCGTTTCACATGATCGCATGCGTTTTTGATATCCTACTTACAAAGCACTTTGGTTTCTCTTGACCGAATTCAATAGTGACGAGAACAAAATCAGAGACTTGTCTTCTCACGATAAAAGCATTTTGAGACTTCAATACATCTCATAATGCCTTGTTTGAGTTTGACATATCTTTGACGATGTACTGATTACTAATGAATGTCCCAATAGCAGACAAAGGTCGGTAGAACCAGGAATATTTTGTGAGCCAGATTTAAAGAAGGCATATGATCACACTAGTTGGGATTTTTTGCTACTTGCTGAGGAGATGCAATTTTGGGGCAAAATGGTGGAATTGAATAGCACTATTGTATTTCAGTAGTGCGCTTTTCTATTTTGATGAATGGTTCTTCTTTGAGATTTTCTAATAGTTATTGTGGCTTGAGATAATGGGATTCATTGCCTCCTTTGCTCCATGTCATTGTTATATTCATGGGTTAATGGAATGAAGAAGTGGTTATGTCTCACATTTTGCTTGTAGATGATATGTTGATTTTCTACGAGTCAAATCTTGACCAACTCCTTCCCTTACGGTGTCTATTCTTATCCTTTGAAGTAGTGTTAGGTTGGAAAGTGGTGGTTAGGTCTCCTTTGTTGTCAAAATTTCTTTCTGTTCTGTTGGGATCTCCTTTCAAGGTCAAACTTGTTTTTAATGGCCTTATGAAACAATGGAGTGTCGGTCTGCGGCTGGAAGCTGATGTAGTTGTCCAATTGTTGCTGGACTCATGTTGATTAGAAGTACATTGTCCAATATACTGACTTATTTTATGTCTCTTTCTTCAATTCCTGTTGGCGTTGCAAATCGTATAGATAATCTACAAAGAGATTTCTTGTACAGTAGTGCGAGGGACGAACTTTAGTCTCTCTCGGTACGTTGGTCAAAGTTTTGTTCGATGTCTGTTGGAGGTTTGGGGGTTCTGAAGCCTGAAGCTGGTGTTGTTTAATTGAGCATTGTTGGAAAAGTTGTTGTGGTGTTATGCAAGTGAACCTTCGTTTAGGAAGGGTGGCTGTGGATGCTAAATATGTTGATAGGGTGGACAGATTTCTAATTAGGTGACTTGTTTGTCTCGAGTTGGTCTTTGGAAGAGTACGAGGACAATGTTGATGGACAATGTTGGAGTGGAAAAAAGGAAATCCTGTGGCATATTATTTATTTCTTTTGTTTTGAAATATATGTTATCCTTTGTGTATGGTGTGAAACAATGGGCCAAAAGTTTGATATTAAGGGTTGGAATTAGGTGTGGGGGCAGTAGCGCACTCAAGCTTCTCCTGTTGTTTTGTTTTCTGATTTTTAAATGTTTTTTGGCCTATTTGCTATTTGGAAACTATCTCTGCTCTTTAATTTTTTTTGAAAGCAAAGTTAACATCCTTTCCTCAGGTGGATTGTGCTTTGCTCATTTCTTGTTTGGTATTTTTTGTCTTTCCAGTTTTACTGGGTCAGTGTTCTCAGGATATACTTTTTTCAAGTCTGCGGTTGTTCATCTGCGGTTTGGAGGAAGGTCTCTATGTTCTATTCTTACAAGGCCCTTTTTGTGTTTTCTTATCTTCTCTTGGTTTCTTTTTGCATAATTCTTTCGTTTTTATTATCTGTTTGGAGGTCAAGTGGAGAGCAAATCTTGAGTGCCCTTTTTACTAAGGTTCTTCGTCTAAGGTCAGGAGAGGATCTCTGTGTGTTTTTTTTAAATTTTTTTTCAACTCTTTGCTTGTGTGCGCTTTTTTCTCTACAGTTTTGGGCCTTATTTTATGTTCTCTCTGATCTAGTATTCTTTGTAGTGGTTGCCATGTGCTTGTTTTGTCTAGAGAAGTTGAAAATAGGGGATTGACCGAGCTGAGTAAATAGGACTGCAGGAGATGAGATGATTTGTTTCTTTCTCTTCATATGGTTCGAGCTTCAGTTTGGAGGAAGCCTGACGGATATTTTTGCCAGGCTGCTCATATGCGGTTTGGGGGAAGGTCTCTATCTTCTATTCTAACTAGGCTCAATTATGTTTTCTTTGTCTTCTATTTGGTTTTTAGCCTTATTATTTTGTTTTTTTTTTTTTTTTAAATCTGTTTGGAGGTCAAGTGGAGAGCAAATTTGAGTGCTTTTTTCACTAAGGTTCTTCGTCTACGGTTGGGAGAGTATCTCTGTGTGTGTGTGTTTTTTTTTCTTTCTTTCGACTCTTTTCTTGTGTGTACTTTTTTCTCTTCAGTTTTGGGCCTTAGTTTATGTTGTCACTGATCTAGTATTCTCTGTTGTGGTTTCCATGTGCTTGTTTTGTCTGGAGAAGTTGAACATTGGGGATTTACCGAGCTGAGTAAATAGTACTGCAGGAAATGAGATTATATGTTTATTTCACTTCATATGGTTTGTGCTTCAGTCTAGAGGAAACGTGACAGTTCTTTTTGCAAGGTTGTTCATCTGCGGTTTGGACGAAGGTCTCTATGTTCTATTCTTATCTTCTCTTGGGTTCTTTTTGCCTAATTCTTTCATTTTTTATTATCTATTTGGAGGTCAAGTGGAGAGCAAATTTTGAGTGTTTTTTTAACTAAGGTTCCCCGTCTATGGTCGGGGGACGATCTCTGTGTGTCTGTTTTTTGTTTAATTTTTTTTTTTTCAACTCTTTGCTTGTGTGTGCTTTTTTCTCTTCAGTTTTGGGCCTTATTTTATGTTCTCTCTGATCTAGTATTCTCTGTAGTAGTTGCCATCTGCTTGTTTTGTCTGGAGAAGAAAATAGGGGATTGACTGAGCTGAGTAAATAGGACTGCAGGAGATGAGATGATATGTTTCCTTCTATTCATATGATTCGAGCTTCAATCTAGAGCAAATATGATGATTCTCTTTGCAAAGGTTTTCATCTGCTGTAATGAAGGGTAAATGCAGGTAATAGTTATTACTGTGCTTTATTGATACTTTCATTAAATCGAATACGATTATTACTGACAGAAAAGATTGTCTACAATCAATGTCCGCAAAAATTTGTTCCAGAGTTGGAGTTTCTTATTATGATTTCAGCATCCGCCAACTTCATCTGCTTGAAGTTTGAGAAGGTGGTAGTGCAGAATTCCCCTTGATTGATATATGGATGAATTTTAAGTTGCTTTGTTAGGAATGGATTCTATTTCTTTCAGTCCCAAATCAGATACATATGCTGTAGTTTGATCTACATATGTTAAGTCTCTGTTTATTGTGTCCAAGAGAGGTGCTTCTCTCACTCATATCCCCTTTGTCATGGTTTCATATTTTTCCATGCCTAAACTGTTAGATAACAATTACAAACCTTGCCAAACTTAGATGCTATAATAATAATCTCCGTCTCATGTTCCAATTTGCAAGTCGTTGAACATTGCAGTCCCTTGAAGATACCATCGCTATCGAGTGTGAAACTGAAATTATTTTTGGCCCTGATGGAGAAGGTCAGTATTATATACTTCTTAAGAGCTGATTTTGTGTATCCTAAGGACTTACCAATTTATACTATTGCAATCTATACTGGAGAGTGTGTCAAAACTTCAGTCTTTTCTTGGTTATTACTTGCTTAAAGTATTGTCCCATTGGTTGGTACTTAAACTGGTTTCGTGATAATGCATACGAATAGAATAAAGGAAGTGTGGGGTACGAGTCTATTCTATCCATACGGTATGTGGATAGAATTGTGGTAAGATGGCTGCAGGAAGGGTTATTTGCCTTACTATAGTGTTTGAAAACATATTTTCTATACAATTGTTAGGTTTTGTTGAACTTTACATTTTTTTATGTTTGGATTAAGTGGCTATTTATTCTGTCCAAGAAATGGCCTTATCTCTTGCTTATCCCTATCCTCTCTGTTCCAACTTTACCTCTGTCTAAATTGTTTTAGGCCATGTAAAAACCCGAACCCAACTTTGATGCTATGAAAAATTATCTCCCTAGCTTCAAAAATAAAAAGTAAAAATTTATCCCCCTTTACAAATTCAGATTTGCAAGTAGTTGAACATTGCTGCCTTGTCAGTCATGATTTTAGTTTGGATAGTTACTTTTCAAATAGCTTCTGAACTTAAATACCATTTCTATGGTACATTATTTATTTTTGTTAAATAATCTTTTGGTTTGAACAATATGATATATTTCTGAACTCTTGTATTTTGAAAGTCTTTACACTGGTCATTACTGAGAGAACAGATCGCGTTGTGAACAGAACAAGTTTTTTAAGGCGAAATTTCCATCCTGTCCTCATGGGGATTGTGCTTTGCTTACTTGTTTGGCATTTTCCTCTTTCCACTTCTAATGGATCTGCATTCTTGGGATATGATTTTATCTTCTGCAGAGAGACTAAACAGCATATGAGTCGTGTCTTGAGAAGTTTAAAGTAGGGGATTGACCAATAAATTGGCCTGCATGAGATGAGATGATACGTTTCTGTCTCTTTGTATGGTTTTAGCATCAGTCTAGAGCAAGCATGAAGGTTCTTTTTGCAAGGCTGTTCATCTGTGTTTAGGAGGAAGGTCTCGATGTTCTATTATTACGACGTGCAGTATATGCTTTCTTCCTCTTCTCTTGGTTTTCCTTGCCTAATTTTATTGTTTCTTTTATCTGTTTGGGGGTCCTGTGTGGAGCAGAGCAAATTTGAGTGTTCTGTTTTGATGGGTCTGTATCTATGATTGAGAGAGGAGCTGTGTCTATGATTGTGCTTTACTGATACTTTGATGAAATTGAATAGAATTATAACTCCTAAAAAAATAGATTTTGTCAAGAATCAATATCTGCAAAACTTTTGTTCCTGAGTTGGAGTTTCTTATTATAATTCCAGTATCCGCCAACTTCTCAGCTTTAAGTTTGAGAGGGTGGTAGCACAATTTCCGTTGATTGATCTAGGTATGCGTTTCAGTTTCCTAACAAAGCAACAGATTCCATTTCTTTTAGTCCCATTTTTTCGGTATTCTGTTTCATGATAATTGAAGGGCTTTGTTTTGTCTCTTGTCGCTCTCACTATTTCTTTGCATCCTTGTAATCTTTAGTCCCATTTCTTTGGTATTCTTTGCTTTATTTTATTATTGTTTTTTATCTATTAAATCTCTGTTAATGTTGCCCTGTACATGTTTACATGACTTTTTCTTTGTTTGGGGATTTATTTTTTGATAGTTTTTGCTTATCTGAGATGATGTGTGGGTATATGCTGAACCAGAAAGAGTCTTGTTATAACTGTACATTTCCTATTAAGTGCTCTTTCACCTTTATTTTTGGTTATCTGCCAAGGATGTTATCCATGCTTGAGGGAGACATGAACTGGAAGCAAGAAAAGGAAACCATCGATAGGGGGTTTGCCGAAGCCAAGGCTCTGCACGGATCTGCACTCAAATCTGATTTTCTTGATTCTTTTTTGGACAAAAAAAAAAAAAAAAAAAAAATAAGAAAATCAGATTTGCTGCTGTTCTTCAGTCAGGAGAGAGATTCAGTGCAGAGGAAGCCAGACGTACGATATATAATGTCAAAACGAGAGAGAGAGAGTTAGTGACAGAGCATTTTCACCTTGTATGTACTTTCTTTCCAATTTTTCTGCTTCTATGTGCATCTCTGTGCTGCTGACCTCAGCTTGGACCACCATGGGGACATTGTCGCCTTTTACAAGAAGGGCCTCGAGCATGACCTGGTCAACAGTGATGCCTTCAAATCAAGCTTGCTCTGTGCCCAGTCCACCGCTGTCACCTAGGACATTGTTTCCTTTTTCTTATTTTTATTGGCAAGCTTCATGTTTATGGTTGACGCCTGATGGTGGGAGTTGTTGCTTGCTTATTGTTGTTCTTGTGGGTTTATTATTGGTGTTTAATTTCTTCTTATTTTCATTTTGCTATTAAATTGGTCGACCTCTGATCTTGGTCTCTATGTTTCGTTTCATGAATAGTAAGTGAAGCTAGATTAGATAATTTGTTTATTGCCAAGCTGGGTCTATTTGAGTGAATCTCAAAATGTGAGATCTTTTCCTATGTGGACATTGTGGCCTTTTTATCTCCTCTTCCACAGCCCCTCTCGCTGATCCTAATTTTCCCAACATTTGATACTTTCATTTTGCAGGAAAATTACGATCAGATCCTCTTCTTCAAACAGAACCTTGTGTGAATGTGGGAACTATTGGGCATGTCGATCATGAGAAGACTGCATTTGTTGCTTCTGTGGATGCTTTAGTTTCCCCAATTGTTACCTGTCATACTTCATGGTTTTCTGAAGTATTAGAATTTGGACTAGTGATCATTTAAGCATGGAATACAAATTGCTTAACTAGCCTAGATTCTGAAATTTTCATGTGATGCTTTTCAAGGTGCTAGCAGAAGAAGGGAGACCTAAGGCTGTTGCCTTTGATGGAATTGACAGGGCTCCAGAAGAGAAAAGGAGAGGAATTACAATTGCAACGGTTGGAATACAGTTTTCGAATCTTGTTCATGCATTTTGTTTTGGTTTTGCTATGCCATTCTATCTTGCTTCTTTGAAGAGATTCATCGATCTTCTCAGAGACCTTTTTGGCTTACATCAGTGCACAATGATTTTGCAGTCACACGTGGAGTATGAAAGTGACACTATGCACGTGTTGACCGTTGACCATCCAGGACATGCAGATTTTGATAAGTTATGCTGTGCAATTTATACTCCAATTTGTAGAATGCAGATAAATCAAGTAAAATTCCTCGGAGTCTCTATTACCCCTTTGGAATTACATTTGAAGAATTTATTAACATCCATGGAAATTTAGTGCAAATCCTCCCATGCCATCTAGACGCGTTTCAATCCAGTGTTGAAATGCAGTGTAGCTTGGAGTGCTACTTGGCTGCTGATCTCCGACACCCACAAAGAATGGATAAAATCTTGTTTTTTTTTTTTTCTTGCCAGTTTTATTTTGATAGCTTCTTTGAATGGTTGGTTTACAGAATTAAGATGTTTATTTTTATTTTTTGACTTGCTGCCATACAAGATATATGCCCCTTCTCAGACCTTTTGGGTAACTGAAATCACATAGCTCCTATTTACTTGCCCCATTGGTTGAGAGTTGATACTCACTCATACGGTGATGTTGTGATGCATATGAATGAAAAGTCTTACTCTATTCAAAGGTTAAAAGGTATGAGACTGTCTACATTCGAAAGTGATTTTGTGGAAATATGGTTGCAACCAACGTGTTGTGACCACATAGTTTTATAATATTATTGATCTTTTCTTGATGCCTCTTTGGTGGCTTAGCTACAGATTCAAAGTAATGCCTAGCCTGTAAATATGCGATTAAGTATTTATGTGAGTAAATTATTTGATGCATTTCTCGTTTATAAATATTCCCTTTTGGGCTATTCCCATCTGTAGTGCTGACGGATCTATGTTCATGTTGACCAAGTAAACTGCTTAATTTGCTTAAAGTTATTGCATGATGTTTGATAGGTGTCTTTTTTTTTTTTTTTTTTATTAAATATATGTGCTGATGGTTTTTTTAAATATTTTTTTACCTATAAAAATGATGTTACTATCTTAGTATAGATAATTATCTATTGAGTGTTGTTTATGTTGTCAGTTGGTATTTAATTCTCGATATAGCTTAAACTGCTTGCCCTTTGCCTTCAAAGGATTGCTGTACTATATTATTTGTTTATTTTAGTTGAATGAATTTTTTGTCTTGCACTGTATAATATACTTTGTATATAATGTGAAAAAATGCACCCAAGGGTTGATTTTAATGGTTGGTTTTGGGGAGGATGGTGGTGGGGCGATGAAGACTCTTCTTTTCCTAATTTTTAATAATTTTGAAATCATGCATCTTTGAAAATGTTATGTACTACATCCATATCTCGCTCTCATTGTACTGTGTTGATGTGGTATCATCTATCAAGTATCGAATTTGTTATTTTAAATAATAATAGCTGATCTAATGGTCGTTTGGTAATAACACATTCGCATTGTCTATGGGAATAAGACGAGAGTATATTATAAAGCAGAACTCTTTTTTGTTTCTAAAAAAAAAAAATCTGAGCTTCATGTGGGCATTAAATGATCTCATCATCGATTTTCTTTCAATGTTTGTGTCGAGTGACAGAGATGGGCTTCATTAGACGAAACTGAGGGGCTAACATGTTGTTGAAATCCATAAATAAATGGGTGTGGTCCTCAGCTGCGGGTCTTAGAACTCTTACAAAGAATGATAGCAATCTTATTTTTGTTTCTGTCACTTGTTTGTTGATATCATCTCTTTTGATCCTAGAGAAGTTTAAACTTCTTAATTTGTTCACTTGTTGCCAAACAAAACATGCCCCTTAGACCGGTGGTTGTGGATCTTACATATATCGTTTAGATGTGTGTGTATATATAATTAAGTATCATGTGAGTGATATCTATATAGATCGAATCACTCTAAGGCCCTGTTTGGATAGTCAGATGAGATGAGATGGTTTTAGATGAAAGTTAAATAAAAAATTATTAGAATATTATTTATTAATATTATTATTGTTTTGGGATTTGAAAAAGTTAAATTTTTTATTATATTTTGTGTAGAAATTTGAGAAAGTTGTAATGATATAAGATGAGACGAGACGAGATGAAACCGTTTCTGTATCTAAACGGGGCCTAAGAGTCTAGTAGGAGGAACCGGTGAACAACGCGAGCTGGTTAGATATTTGGGGTAGAGGACTTAGATGTTCAAATCTTCTTAATCACAACTCAAAAGCATTTGCGGTTGTTCATTTGCGGTTTGGAGGAAGGTCTCTATGTTATGTTCGTACCATGTCCAATTTTGTGTTTTCTTTGTTCTCTTGTTTCTTTTTTTGCCTAATTGTTTTGTTTCTTTAATTTGTTTGGAGGTCAAGTTTGGTGCAAATTTGAGGTTTCTTTTGCTAAGGATCTATGTCTACAATTGGGACAGCATCTCTCTGTTTATTTTTTTTCCAACTCATTTTATGTGTGTGGTTTTCTCTCGTCAGTTTTGGGCCTTATTCTATGTCATCTTTGATCTAGTATTCTCTGTTGTGGCCTTACACTCGTTTTGTCTGGAGAAGTTGAACACACGGGATTGACCGAGATGAGTGGAAACGTGGCGGTTCTTTTTGTAATGCTGTTCATCTGCGTTTTGGTGGAAGGTGTGTATACTCTATTCTTACGAGGCCCAGTCATGCTTTATGTCGTCTTTTTGTTTTTTTCCCTAATTGTTTTGTTTCTTGAGTCTGTTTTGAGGTCAAGTTAGGAGCAAATTCGAGGGTTCTTTTTGCAAGGTTGTTCATTTGTGGTTTGGAGGAAGGTCTCTATATTCTGTTCTTACTAGGCCCACTGGCCCAGTTTTGTGTTTTCTATCTTCTCTTGGATTTTTTTTTGCCCAACTGTTTTGTTTCTTTAATCCTTTTGGAAGTCAAGTTTGGTGCAAATTTGTGGTTTATTTACTAAGGATCTTTGTCTATAATCGAGAGAGTATCTCTGTGTATTTTTTTTCGTCTGACTCATTTCGTGGTTGTAGTTTTCTCTCTTCAATTTCGAGCCTGAAGAGATGAGATGATTTGTTTCTTTCTTTTCTTATGGTTTGAGCTTCAGTCCAGAGGAAACATGATGATTCTTTTTGCAAGGTTGTTCATCTATGATATTGTGGAAGGTCTTAATGTTCTGTTCTTACAAGCCCCAGTCTTGTGTTTTCTGTCTTCTCTTGATTTTTTTGCTAATTATTTTGTTTCTTTAATCTGTTTGGAGGAAATTTAAGGGTTCTTTTTGTAGGGTTGTTCATTTGTGGTTTGGACGAAGGTCTCTATGTTTTGTTCTTAGTTGGCCCAGTTTTCTGTTTTCTGTATTCTCTTGGCTTTTTTGCCTAATTTTTTGTATCTTTAATCTGTTTCAAGTTCGGAGCAAATTTTAGTGTTCTTTTACTAAGGATCTTCGTCTACGGCCGAGAGTATCCATGTGCGTTTTTTTTTTCTTCTGACTCATTTCGTGTTTGCGGTTTTGTCTCTCAGTTTTGGGCCTTATTGTATGTCATCTCTGATCTAGCATTCTCTGTTGTGGTTGCCTTGTGCTTGATTTTTCTAGAGATGTTTATTATGGACCTTCTTGAAATCTAATGTAACTTACAGGATTCTATTGTAATGTAGTGAAAGTTGGGAATTGTTTGTAATGGAATGGGGGTTGTTGTAGATAAAACAGAGTGATTGCGGAAGAATGTAATTGTAGGAAAGGTGTTTGATAAAGAGTCTCATAGACTCATATTCATTGATAGTGGAAAGCTTCGAGGGTTTCCAACCTCCATACCCAGATCAATTCATACAAGGTCCCAGAATGATTCTCACTTCCTTTCGTCTGTCCCTTATGCTACTACATAATAACAACCCACTCCAATACAAGAGTGACACGTAGACAACTAACAACTAACAAATAAAAGATACCAAATACAATTTCAAACGGTAAATTCATCATGATGCAAAACGGTGCGTTAAGCATTGGTTCATTAAAACTGTGCGTTTAACTAAACTCCAAAACGGTGCATTGAGACCACCTTCTTCCATGCCACGGCTCCCCTTTACTTCACTTCATTTCTTCATTTACTTCAGAATTCTTCAGACATCTCTCTACTCCCGACCGCAAGCTTCCCTTCCTATGACACTTCCATCCCATATCTCAAGAGGCCATAACAATCTCTCCCCTTAAAAAACATTGCCCACAAAGTGTGGGTAAAGATCTTGGCATTTTTTTCAACCCCTCCGAACTATTATTTTCAACCGCTGCCCAACCCATTTAATGAGCACCTCCATGATGGCTCGGTGACCTAACTTCCTCACACAGTGGTCTAAGATGACTTCTGGTTTAGGCTATATATCTCCTTGGGTGTTGACGGGTGGCAAAGACAGTAGTGCACTGATCTAGGTTCCAATTCCTCTTGAGACAGGAAACATGGAACACTGGATGAATACGGGCGTCGGCTGGCAAATCAAGGCGATAAGCCACCTTATCCAAGCGCTGGACCACCCTAAAAGGCCCATAGAACCTCAGTGACAGCTTCAAGTTGTGGCGGGTTGCGACGGATTTCTACCTATAGGCTATAAACGGAGGTAAACCCAATCACGTTCCTCAAATTCCCTTTCTATCATCTTTTTATCTGCGTAAAGTTTCATCCTTTGTTGTGCAAACTCTAGATTAGCCTTGGGTAGTGTAGTGATCTGTTCCCTGGTTCTGAGTTGTTGGTCCACTGCATCTATGTTGGCTGTCCCTGGCACGTAGGTAGGTAGTTTTGGAGGGGGGGTACCCGTACAATGCCTCAAATGGGGACATTTTGGCTGAGGTGTACTTGTTTCGTCTTGAGAAGTTGAAAATACAGAATTGACCGAGCTGAGTAAATAGGAATGCAGAAGCTGAGATGATTTATTTGTTTCTCTTCATATGGTTCGAGCTTCAGTCTAGAGGAAACGTTACATTTCTTTTTACTAGGTTGTTCATCTGCCGTTTGGAGGATGGTCTTTATGTTTTGTTCTTATAAGGCCCAATCTTGTGTTTTATGCCTTCTCTTTGTTTTTTTTTTTTTTTTTTTTTTTGCTAATTCTTTTGTTTCTTTAATCTGATTGGAAGTCAAATTTTGGTTCAAGGGTTCTTGTTGCAAGGCTGTTCATTTGCGGTTTGGAGGAAGGTCTCAATGTTCTGTTCTTACTAGGCCCAGTTTTGTGTTTTCTTTGTCTACTCTTGGTTTTTTTGCCTAAATATTTTGGACATTAAGTTCGGAACAAATTTGAAGGTTCTTTTTGCAAGGCTGTTCATCTGCGATTTAGAGGAAGGTCTCTATGTTCTGTTATTTGTAAGCCCAGTTTTATATTTTCTTGGATTTTTTTTAATCAGTTTGGAGGTCAAGTTCAGAGCAAATTTGCGTGTTCATTTACTAAGGGTCCTCGTCAACAATCGGGAGAGCATCTCTCTGTGTTTTTTTTTTTTTCCTTCCGACTCATTTCGTGTGTGTGGTTTTGTCTTTTATGTTTTGGGCCATATTGTTTCTCGTCTCTGATCCAGTATTTGAGAAGTTGAAAACTCTGGATTAACCGAGCTGAGTAAATAGGACTGCAAGAGATGGGATGATTTATTTGTTTCTCTTCGTATGGTTCGACTTCCAGTCTGAGGAAACATGGCGATTCTATTTGTTAGACTGTTCATCTGCATTTTGGTGGAAGGTCTCTATGTTCTATTCTTAAGAGGCCCAAGTCTTGTGCTTTCTATCTTCTCTGGGTTGTTTTTGCCTAATTCTTTTGTTTCTTTAATCTATGTGGAGGTCAAGTTTGGAACAAATTTTAGGGTTCTTTTTGCAAGGCTGTTGATTTGCGGTTTAGAGCAAGGTCTCTATGTTCTGTTCCTACTAGGCCCAATTTTTTACTTTCTTTGTCTTCTCTTGGTTTATTTTTGCCAAGTTGAGGGTTCTTTTTGCTGGGCAGTTCATTTGCGGTTTCGAGGAAGGTCTCTATGTTTTGTTCTTACTAGTCGCAGTTTTGTGTTTTCTGTCTTCTCTTAGTTTTTTTGCCTAATTCCTTTGGTCTCTTTAATCTGTTTGGAGGTCAAGTTCGAAGCAAATTGGAGTCTTAATTTACTATGGGCTTTTGCTTACGGTCATGATGGTATCTCTGTGTGTTTGTTTTCTCCGTCTCACTTCATGTGTGTGGTTTTCTCTCTTCAATTTTGGGCCTTATTTTTTGTTGTCTCTAATCTAGTATTCCCTGTTGTGGTTGCCTTGCGCTCATTTTGTCTGGAGAAGTTGAAAAGACGGTACTGACCGAGCTGAGTAAATAGGAATGCCGGGGCTGAGATGATTTATTTGTTTCTCTTCGTATGATTTGAACTTCAGTCTAGAGGAAACGTTGTGTTTCCTTTTGCAAGGGCGTTCATCTGCGGTTTGGAGGAAGGTCTCTATGTTCTGTTCTTTCGAGGCCCAGTCTTGTGTTTTGTGTCTTCTCTTTGTTTTTTTTTTTTTATGCTAATTCTTTTATTTCTTTAATCTGTTTGCAGGTCAAATTTGGAGGAAGTTTGAGGGTTGTTTTTGCAAGGCTGTTCATTTGCCGTTTAGAGAAGGTATTTATGTTTTGATCTTACTCGGCACAGTTTTATGCTTTCTTTGTCTTTTCTTGATCTTTTTTGCCTAATTA